>NC_056735.1:1671080398-1671380398 GCF_019279795.1 Protopterus annectens | reverse complement strand
AGCTCAGTTGTGGATCCAATATTGGAGACTCCTCAGTCTCCAATTCTTAAATCAATACCATCTTCGGCTCCTTCGACCCATCCCTTGACGCATTCTTCGAGGCTTTCTGATGTGGACCTGGACCGAGTGGTTAAGAGGCTGTTAGAGAACCTGGCCCTGGCCAAAATGCCGTCCGCTTCGAGCCACTCTGCTTCGTAACCTGAAACCCCAGCCATAATTTCTCCCCCTCCTTTTCCAAAGTCAATCGAACTCTCTGAGTCGGGGCGGGTGGAACTTATGTTGGTAGAGCCCTCGGAGCCGAGGTTTGATCCACCTCCCCCGGCTCCATCGACCTTGATCTCCACGGTTCCGACCAGGGAGTCTCGGGGCCAACAGTCTCTCGCTGGCTTCGGGGTGGAGAGTCGAACTGATACCTCAGTTCCGACTCTTCCCCTCGGGGCTTCGGCGCAGGTGGCTTCTGCTCCGTCTCTGGATTGGAGTGGGGGGTCTCGGCTCGGGGAGAACTACTGGCCTCTTCAGAGCTGACAGACTTCTCTGATCGAGATTCTGGTGCCTTCGATGCCATGAGGAAGGTCATGTCTGCTAAGACCACTACCTCCTCGGATCTGTCTTCCCCTCCCCCTAAAGGGCCTCATTCTACCTCTTCCCCACAGGTCCCCACCAAGCGTCGAGATCCAGGGCCTCAGCTATCCCCATTGGGTGGCCCCTCCTCTCTAGGGGCTTCACCGGATGCTCCCACCGATGAAGTACCTAGGAAGAGACTGTGCAAGAGGAGACACTTGGATTCCTCACAGTAATCCCTGACATCGGATACTGACTTGGAGGAATCAGAAGGGTCCCCACAATCCCCTTCTCATTTGCAGACATTTTGGAGATCTTAAGACAGAGGGGTGATTGGCAGTCCCTTGCCCCTACTGAGGATGAGTCGGTCCTCCTGAAGGCCTTTGGATCTCAACCATCCACCTCCTGGGTTACCTCGCCCTTCGATGAATTGATGGAGCTGGTTGCTTGAAGGGCGTGAGAGTCCCCTGATTCAGTGGAACTGGTCCCTCGGAGGCCCAACAAGTTTATTACTTCCCCTACTGACAAGGCTTTTCTTACGAAGGGAGTCCCGGTTGGCCTAATGGTTAAGGTGTTTGCCTTACAAACACAAGGTGCAGGGTTTGAATCTCACAGGGGGTAATTGGCTAGGCTTAAAATGGCTCACAAGAGCAGTTAGCTTAGTACTAATCTATGAACCTATGAACCTATGGTGGTGGCATCAGCCACCAAGAAAGAGATGTCGGAAACCTCTTCTTCTGTCCATCCTCCTAATAGGGATTCTAGGACGATGGATAGGTATGGGAAACGCATATTTAGTTCTGCGGCATTTTCCATGAGGTCGCTCAACTACCTGACACATTTTACCCACCTTCAATGAGATCTCCTTAAAGAGCTGGGAGATACTCTCCAGGGTAACACAGCTGATGCAGTTTCTGAGAAGGTGACTGTGCAACTCAGCACCCTCTATTTGATAGTAAACTCATCCATGTGACTCATTTCTTATACTGCCGATGGATCGAGTAGGGCGGCAGGCTCAGCGATAGCTCTTCGGAGACAGTCCTGGATGTGCCTTTGCTCCTTTGCGGAAGCCTTCAAATCTTCCTTCGTCAATACCCCATTCGATGGGTCCGCCTTGTTCGGACCCAAAGTTAAGGAGACACTTACTAGGTGTGAACAAGAAGGAAAGACTCTGCTGTAGGAGTCGGTTTTTCCACTCCAACTAGACCGTACCCCAAAGGGCAACGAAGTGGAAAAATGTGATTCCGAAAACCCCAAGGAGCTTTCCAAACCACACCTACTGATACCCCCTCTAGGGGCAGAGGAGGGGGCAAAAACAGAAGACGCCGTCCAAACGGCAGAGGCGGTCCACAAAACCAGGGCGACAGGAAGCAGTTCTCTGGTAAGCTCTATCAGCATTCCTGAAAGGAAGCCCAGCTGTCCTTCTCTGGAGGCAGCCGGGGGTCACTTGGCTTTATACCCAAATGCCTGGCTAAACATTACAGTGGATTCTTGGGTAAAAAGCATCATTGCCAGAGGTTACTACATTCCCTTTACAAAAATCCCCCCCATGTGCACAAGGATTCCAGACATTCCACCCAGTCTGAGAGCTAGCAGCCATAGAAATCCGAAACCTGCTAGACAAAAGAGTCATCCAGCCAGTCCCGGCGGACCAAATAGGATCCGGAACTTACTCAAGGTTCTTTTTAGTTCCAAAGAAAACAGAGGACTGGAGGCCCATACTGGACCTCAGCAAACTCAACACCTTCATCAAGAAGGAAAAGTTCCAGATGGTCATGCTTCAATTGATTCTTCCGTTCTTAGCAACGGGCGATTGGATGGTGCTCTAAAGATCTCAAGGATGCTTACTACCACATCAAAATGGGACAGATCATCCAGAGATCACCTGCGTTTCCGGCTGGGGGCCAGTCATTACCAATTCAGAGCCCTGCTCTTTGGTCTCACCACAGCCCCCAGGGTGTTCACCAAATGTATGGCAGTGATCACAGCTCACCTGAGACGTTTGGAATTCCGGCTGTTTCCATATCTGGATGACTGGCTCCTCACCGCCACCTCCAGGCATCAACTAATCCAGGCAAGAGACTATACCATAAGTCTTTGTTCCCAGTTGGGCATAACCTTAAACTTCGACAAATCTGCAATATCGCTCTCGCAGCATATTACATTTATAGGAGCAGAACTGGACACCATCAATTCAAGGATCAGGTTGCCTCAAGCAAGAATCTTATCTCTAAACAGTCGGTTATCCAGTCTGTTGGTCCAGAACAAAGCTCCTGCGTCCCAGATACTGCAGCTATTCGGCACAATGGCAACAACACTGATAGCAGTCCCGTTAGGGCGCATGCACATGTGGATACTCCAGTGGCTACTCTTCGCACAGTGGTCTTACCAATGACTGCCCAAGTCACACGAGATCCGGTTAACGAATCTTTGCAAGAAGGATCTCGATTGGTGGTTGAACAGCGACCAAGTGATAATTGGACGTCCCTTTGTTCTTTCCCAACCCACAGCCACAGTGACCACGGATGCTTCCCTGATAGGGTGGGGGGGGCTATTTCAGGGAAAGACTGTCCAAGGCACTTGGTCAAACATGGAATCACATTTGCATATAAATGTCCTAGAGCTGAGAGCAGTGTTCCTGGTGTTGCAACACTTTCACGACTCTCTTCCTCCAGGTACAATTGCTATCCATACTGACAACATGTCGGTAGTCTAGTACATCAACAAGCAAGGGGGAACCAGATCGTATCCCTTATGCCGCGAGGCCCTAAGAATTTGGCAATGGGGTGTATCCACCGGACGCTTTCTGATAGCAACGCACATCCCGGGGTCATCCAACGTGATAGCGGACAAGCTAAGCAGGGCCATGCTGTTGCCTCACGAGTGGTCTCTCAAACAACAGGTGGCGGACAAGATTTTCCACAGATGGGGCCAGCCTTGCTGCGACCTATTTGCATCTCCGATGAATGCCAAATGCAGCAGCTACTTTGCCCTTTATCCCCCACTGGGGAACAACCCGAGGGATGCGCTTGTACACGATTGGCCCCTGGGCCTCCTATATGCCTTCCCGCCAATTCCCCTAATTCCCAAATTCGTACAGAAAGCCAAAAGTCTGGGAAGGACTGTGATTTTGATAGCCCCATCTTGGCCTTGGCAGATTTGGTTCCCCTTCCTGCAGAAGTATCAAGTGGAAGAACCATGGATCCTGGACCCAGTGCCAGATCTTCTGACTCATTCGTCGGGAGTTCTTCATCCCTCCCTTATCTCCCTAAAACTGACAGCTTGGCTGCTCCAATTCCCATATTAGCCAGGTCTCAAGATTTATCTCCCGCGGTCCAACATATTGTAGTTTCCTCTCATAAACTGTCTACCAGGAAGCTATATAATAGCAAATGGAAATGATTTGTTCACTGGGCTTGTCATCTTGACATTGCCCCTTATGTGGCACCTATTCATGCCATCCTAGAGTTCTTGTCTTCCTTGTTCTATGATGGCACAGCAGCTGCTACCATTAGAGTTCAATTGGCTGCTATTTCCAATTTCCATGTAGGGTTTAACAGGTCTAACATCATGTCCCGTAGGCTATGTAAGGCATTCTTAAAAGGGACCCACCATCTCAGACCACCTATCAGACACCCTGTCTCTCCCTGGAATTTGAATCTGGTTTTATCCCAATTGATGCTCGCCCCCTTCGAACCCGCCTCATCATATCACTTAAAGTTTCTGTCTTGGAAAACTATATTTCTGGTAGCCATTACATCTGCATGTAGGGTCTCCGAACTTCAGGCCTTGTCCTCCAAGCCCCCATATTTGATTTTTCACCCTGATAGGATCTCCCTCAGGACTTAACCCTACCTTGCTTCCCAAGGTCTGTTCAGAGACTAACTTAAATCAGTCCATTGAGCTTCCAACCTTCTTTAGACACCATACCAACAGACTGGAATATATGTTACACAAGCTTGGATGTACACAGACAATTGAGATTCTACCTGGATAGGACGAAGGATTTCAGACAATCGGATCAACTCTTTGTCTCTTACGCAGAGAATAAGAAAGGTTTTGCAGTATCAAAAATCACGTTATCCAAGTGGCTTTCTGACTGCATTCAATTAATTTATTCCTCCACTAAACAGCCATTAACAACTAATGTTAAAGCCCATTCTACCCGGGCTGTTTCTACGTCATTAGCTCATGCAGCTCGTTTGCCCTTGGATACCATCTGTGCAGCCACCACGTGGTCAAAACCTCACACGTTTATCACTCATTACAAAGTGGACAGGACCTCCAGGGACAGGGTTTCCTTTGGTTCCACTGTGCTCGGGAATGTTCTCCCGTGAGCCACCCAGGATTAGAATGCTTGGGACGCTACCCACATGTAAGAACAAAACTGTGAGATAGAACAACTTCACATAAAGAAGTTATGTCCTTACCATAACGTTCCATGTGAGTTGTTCATCTCACCTTTTTGTTCTTACATTCCCACCCACCTTCCCCCTCCGGTTGAGAAAAATGGTTGCCTTGGTGGATTTGGTCGACTTTTGTCAGCCTGTCTTCTGGAACAGACTGTTTCTTCCTTCTGCAAACTTATAACTACCTAGATATGTAGGCACTATAGTTCTATTTCTTCCTGTAGGCTGTCTTGGTTGCAGCATACTAGATCTGGGGATTTACAGTAGAGCATCATGGGATATACACTAGGTCTCGAGCTTCTCTGAGAGTCTGAGCTTGAAAAGCGGCCGACTCGGAGCCGAGGGATCGGCTCCGAACCCACGTGTAAGAACAAAAAGGCGAGATGAACAACTCACATGGAATGTTATGGTAAGGACATAACTTCTTTTTTTAGTCTCTTCCCATATATCCTTAGCTGCCAAAACAGAATCCGTTTTACTCCATACTACTCAAGATTTTTTGTTTTCCCATAAATAATGGTATTATTGGATCAATGCATGTGTGGGGCACATAGTTTGCAACTATAGCTTTTGGTTTATCTTCATTAATTTTATATTCCAGAAAGACTTGAAACTCTCTGAAGATGTTCTGCAACACTGAGATATGCTTTTCTGGTTTTATCAAGTACAAAATAATATTGTATCAGTTAAAGCCAACTTTCTTGATCACCATACCAGTTATATCCTTGAATTTCTGAGTCTCTTATTTTCTTTACCAGTGGCTCTAAATAGAACACAAATAGCAAGGGGGAAAGAACACACCCCTGCCTGGTTTCTCTGTTCAGATACAACTTGTCAGAGAGGAACCCTCCCACTTTATGGTTTGCCTCCACTCCCTCATATATTCTCCTAATTAACCTTATTATTATTATTATATCGGGGAATGCAAATGCTTCCCTTGCCCTACTCATGAAATCCCATCTTACTCTGTCAGATGCCTTCTCTGCATCAAGACTCTCCAAAAACTGTGGTATTTTCCTATGCTTTCCTTCCCCCTGGATCATAATTATTGTATTAATGCTGTCACATTTTTGCCTTCCTTCCATAAAACCACATTGATCTATATCTGTCAGTTTTGGCAACACTGTTGCCATTCATCCAGCTATTATAGACATAAACACTTTATAATCATGGTTTAAAAATGAAATCTGCCTATATGAAGCTGGGTGTGATGGGTCTTTACCATCTTTAGGTATTACAGCCACCACAGCTTTCTTCCTGGATGTTGGTACTTCCTCTCTTTTTAAAATACTGTTAACAAAACCTTCCAGATATTTATCATTTTCTTCCTTCCAAACTTGCATAGGAACACCATCTACTCCTGAAGACTTTCATGCACATTGTACATCACTGTTTTTATCACATCTCCTCCTATCTTGTTAGTTGTTGAGCCACATCTACCTCTAACCTTGGCTTAAATAAATCTTCCATAAATATTTTCATTTGTGCTCTCTATTGATTTTCACATTTCTATGCTTTATGCAAATTTTGATAAAAGTTCCAAAATATCTTGAATACCTAAACAGGATCTCTCGTAACTTTCCTTGTTATAGACTCTCTAAGTTTGTCAATGACCCTTTCAAGTTTCTGTTGCCCAAGTCATTATGCTAAAAGTGTTTGTACTCTCGAGTTACTATGAAAAACAGTTGCTTAACAGGAATGTTTCTGAACTCATGCATATTATCCAGTACTCCCTTATTTTCTCTTTAGCACTTTGGAGTTACGCTGCCTCTTGTTCTGTGAATTTCCCCTTATTCTGTAATACTTTAATCTTTGTCCCCTCTAAATAATCCTGTTGCTTCTTAACCTTATCTCTTTTTCTTTTATTTCTATCCTATTTTTAAACTCCACTTTCATTTTATCCCACTCACAAGCTGTAACATTTGAAGACATTTTTAGCTTCTGTAATAACTCTCCAGTAATTTTTGATACCTATTCCTTAAAGGTCCTCTCTTTTTAATAATCAGGTGGGGAAATGCAAGTGTCTTATTTTTACTTTATTACCCTGCATTTGTATCTTAATTGTTACTGGCACATGATATGAAATAGTTATTGGAGTTCCTGCTATTGAATTCATGTCTTCTATAGCATATATTTCATAATTGTCTTCATAAATCAACACTTTTTTGGTATATTTTCCCTTTTAGGTCCCCCAGGTGCATCCTGAATGTTGCAAATAAATTTCTAGTCCCCACCTATAAGTAATATTACCTGCTGAAAACTGATTATTTTCCCCAAAATGTTCTTAAGCTCCATAATAGCAGTTTTAGGTAGAATATAAATACATGCAAGTGTAATCCTCCTCCCTTGCCAGTAGCCCCTTACTGCAAATAAATTATTATCTTGTTCCCCTTTCTATCCTTATTGGAGCTCCTCTAGTAATTAATATAAGTAATTGCCTTTACCTTTGTTCCTTAAACTGTTCTGAATATCCTTCCTGAAATCCTTTCTTTATCCACTTCACATGTTCACTTCATTCCAAATGTGTCTCTTGTAGCATTGCTGTCTGCACTCTGCATTTCTTAATTTAAGTCAGTACTCTTTCCTTTTTGCCTATACTTGAGGCCATTCACATTTCAGAACATACCTCTCAACATTCAATGCAAGAAATCTGGACAAGGTAAGAAGTAATGAGGGAACACAGATTTTAAATATTGCTTCTATAAATTTAGAAAGTTGGTAGAATGACAGATTTTGCATTGTTATATATTTTCTGAAGGATATAAAGTCTTGAAACTCAAAAGTTTGTCATTATTTATTATCTAGAGACTTCAGTTCTCAGTGATTTGCCAGAAAGCTACAAATTTTATGAGGAGCAGACCAAACATAAGAGGCAAAAATCTGTGTATTCTATGAAAATTTGGACTGCTGAGATTCACGTTTCAGAATAGTGTGGATATTGCAGCCATTATGATATGAAGTTATTATTCTGACTTCCAAGATGGATGCACAGTCAGTAGCAGCTTAATTTCAACTCTCCCAGTTTGAAAACAGAAACTCAGAAGAGCGAGCCAGTAAACTTTTATTTTTGGGTAAATTTCAGTAACTGCCTAGTAAGTATACTGCTTGGATGCCAGCAAAACAGAAATTTAGAGAACCTGAAATAAAATCAGTCACAAAAGGTGAGGAAAAAACACTGACTTGGAAGAATTCTGCAGCTGTTCAGCAAAGAAAAGCTGTGCAAGACATGACTTCCAGTAACCTAGAGGAAAAATAAGTCAAATGTACTCAGAGCTGATTAAAGTAAATGAAACGGAGTATATCAACTCAAATAACAAAAGGCTGGACAAAATGGAGGTAGCTCTAAAAGATATTTAGATGAGGTGATAAAACTGCAAAAGTCAGAGGTTGAAATGAAAAGGCTAGCTGAATATGAGGCTGCTTAAGAAGAGATGTTTGAAAAAATCAAATTAGAGGACAGAGCATGTAGGGAAGGCGTGAGATTTTCTACTGTACTGGAGAAGCTGGAAGGAGCAGACTGTATTCATTTTATGAAAGTGCAGGTAAGTGGCTGGACTGGTATTCCACAGTGGGAGTTGTTAATTGAAAGGCACTTTGTGTGTATACTCGAAGCCTGGCCATGATAAGGCAGCCTAGACCTTTAATAGCAATGATGCAATCTTACCAGCAGAAGGAGTTGATTCTGACAAAACTGTGGCAGGAGGAGAAAGTACTAAAAGTGGGAGACAGTAGAGTGTTTGTGGAAAATGAGTACACCATACCTCTCAACCTGCAAACATCTAAAATCTGGACAAAGGCCCATGAAAAATAGGTACAAATCTGTACGCTGATTAACATAAAATTTGCATGCATAATGTTGTAATCCCACACACACCAATGGAATTGTGGGATACCAGATTTCAAATGCAAACTGAAGAAAAACAGACAACCAAAATATGGCCCCAGAGCCCAGACCCTGTAGTAAATGGTAACCATTTTTTTTTTTTTTTTTTTTTGGCAATGATGTTCACTGGGAAGGGAGAAGATGAACCTTAGGATTTTGTTTTTGGTGACTTGCAGTATGTGGGTTTTGTGGTAAAAGTAGGACATTTAATGGTAGGCAATATTCTAATCCTTTGTCCTTGCTCTTGGGAGAGGTATGACAAATGTGCTTGTGTGTGTCCAGTCTCATCAGTCAGAAGAGATTTCAATATGCTGCTGCTTGTATTCCCTCCCCCATGTAGTGACTCTGGATGTGTCCAAAGCAGGCAGGAGTAGTTGTATCTACCTTGGATGGGGGACACACTGCATAGAAATACTACAGTGCTTTTCATCTGTCCTTGATTTTGCAGAATGGTCTGGTTTCTGTCATATTTTTGTACTGTGATTTATGCTTATTTACTCAAAGTGCCTGTTGCTCTGTGTTTAAGTAGCAATGCTTTAATGACCATAAAGCTTGTCTGACATTTCTAATCTTAGCAAAATATTATAGTTTGCTAGTACCTCCAAAAGTCTGCTGATCAGTGACATAGCTAGAGATTGTGCTGGCCAGGGCTGTCTGTGTTTGCCACCCTTCCCCCCTCACAAAATCATGATCGAATGGGATCCCCTGCAGCCATTCCAATGTCCCATTACTTGGCTATTTCACCCCGTTTATCATAAACATTGTAATGTGCATACTGCTTTACTTCTACAGTAATTATTTGGATTTCATTTAAAACTTATTTTCACATTTTATAGTGCAAATGCTAATAGACGTCATCTGCTAAACAAAGCAGCACAGTCTCACAATGAAAATAGACTTGACATTAAAATTTCTTTGCCCTTGAAAGTAAACACATTTGTTGAAACAGCATTGAAACCGACATTCAAAGAAAATACATTATAGCCAGTGGTGGATAAAGATTACCTTTGGGCTGTTTTCAAATCACATGCCCTTTTGCATTTGCACACGAAACATACATGTGTTCTTTGATGCACCTTCCTGATTGTATTAAATTATATAGTGCTTGTTGCCCTTGAGGAATAACTTGCTTATGTTACATTAAAAAAAATGACAAGCTAGTAATATTGCAATAGGGAATGGATGGTAAACTGATAACAGGTTCATTATTTACTAGGCATCTCTGCCAAAGAGGACATTCTCAGGTCTACAGCATCCACCCCCTTTAAAAGTAAACACAGTACAGTATCAGCAATCCATCTACATACTGTGGGAGTAGCACCCACAACCTTCTGCATCAAAAGCAAGTATTCTACCTGTTGTGCTACTAACACAAACAGACTTGGCATAAGCAGCACTAAACTTCTCTTCCCTGAAGAACTGTGCAGCACAAGAAATCTGGAAAAAGCCAAAATGTATTGAGGGTGGGGGGAGCAAAGGCTCAAAACCAGGGACACGTTTTAAACATTGCTTGTATAATCTTCTAAAAGTTGCCAGAATAAAATGTTTTGTGTTACCATGCATTTTCTGAAGATAGGAACACAGAAACTTAAATGGCTGTCATTTAGTGAATTCATTTCTCACTAATTTGTTGGAAAACCACACATTTTAAGAGGAACAGACCAAAGAAATGTTGGACACAAGTGGTGGTGTGGATAGGGAATTCAGGCTGTTGCTCCTTGTAACCATGGTATAGGGTTTGAGCCTAAGTAACACTAACTACCAGGTATAATTAATTGGGGCATTTTACACACACACACACACACACACACACACACACACACACACACACACACACACCTGTTAAACTAACTTTCAAGAAGATAAAATACAGAACACATCTACCCCTACCTTCAGTAGCATTAATGGACAGCTGTTTAACTTTGCATTAAGGATAAAATACAGAAATTGCATTAACGGCTGTTAAACTGACTTTCAAGAAGATAAAATACAGAACTCACCCACACCTACCTTTAGTAGCATTAACGGACGGCTGTTAAATTAACTTTGCAGCAGCATTAAGGATAAAATACAGAACCTGCAGCAGCAATGGACTTTCAATAAGATAAAATGCACACGCACTCACCACACCACACCTTCAGTAGCATTAACAGCTGTTAAACTTATTTTGCAGCAGCAACGGACTTTCAATAAGATACGGAACCTGCAGCAGCATTAACGGACTTAGTCACACACACATCAACCTGGTGTTTAAACTAACATTGCAGCAGAATTAATGGACTTACAAGAAGATAAAGCAGCAACATTAACGGGCTTAGTCAGACACACTTTGAAAATAAAATGCAGTTCTTCTCAGACTTGCACATACCCCCTTGTGTAAAGTGGAGACCTAGTTAAATTTAAATGCGGCAGTAATTGAAATGCTTTTGTCCTCCTTAACTGGAGCAGCTGAAATGCATGCTGGACCAGGTGGGGAAATGCACACACTACAGAAACAAAGTACAGAGAATCTATGGAGCCTGGCAGGCTGTTCACGGGGCTGATGTCATTGTGCATGCCTCTGCATGTGATGACATTAGCCCAAAAGCAGGGGGAAAAAAAAGGCAGAGAAATTAAGGGGTGCCACTCAGAAATGGTGGCACCCCATTATTTAGACCTCAAAACCTGTAAAAAATTAGACATTTGATATGGTTGAGAGGGTATGCTGTATACCAGGCAGAACAGGAATACATTTTTCCACTAATCAGGGAATGTTGAGAAGCAAGCACAAGATTCAAGCTGTTGTAGCCAGGTATTTTCAGAATATCTTTTTCTGGAGGGACAAAATCATTTTTTGATGCAGAGCATGTTAAGGAAGAAAAACAAAAGTTTGCTCAAAAAGTGAGCTGTGAAACATAAGGAGATTCTGCTTTTTGTTTGATTAGTAGTAAAGATCAGAGAGAGACTGTGCCAGTATAACATTTCCCAGTGTTCAACAAAAAATGCTTGAGAGGGAAAAAGCACAAAAGTTGACTAGATGATCCAGGAATATATTGGAAATGAAGCAGAGATTGGATTTGGGAGGTGGAGATCAGTGGGAATAAAACTAGCAACCTGAAAATTGACAAATAGTTGTGGGATTAGAAATGTGACAGCACAAGAAAACCTGGAAATATGGGATTTTTTTGACTTTGTTAAACTTGTAGGGGACTCTAAAGTATTATTCCCTTCTTCATGCCATTAATGTTTGGAAGAACATTTAGGAAATGGGAAGAGGAAGGAAAGGGTTAAGTGTAAAATTTATTGTGATATTAGTGTTTTTATAATGCGTGATACAAGCTGCATGCTACAGAGTGAAATTTTCTCAGTTATTTGAGTGTAATGGGGTTACTAAAGCAAACAAGTGTGTCTTTTTCCTTCTTTCTTTCTCCTTGTTCAGTTTTAAGTAGTGTAGACACTACAATATAAAAAAAAAAAAAAAAAAAAACAAAGAAAAGTCTGGTCATAAGAGCAGGATGCAAGAAAAAAATGATTTTTTTCACTCTTGCATAGGGGAATAACTGGATTGAGGACCTTGACGTGGTCTAGTAAAAGGTTTTAAGAGAAAGTAAATGAAAAAAGAACATTGTCTTGCAAGTAAACGAGTGCTTGTAGAAGGAACTTTGTATCTGGTTCTCATGTCTCCATGGAGGCAATCTTTTAAGGAGCAATAAAATCAGAATACACATTTCTGTCGATGGCTAGGAAATGTTTTCTGAAACCATCCAAGTGTTTTTCTAATCTGGGAGAGTTAAAGATAAGACAACACCAAACAGCACTTAGTAGAACAGCACTTAGTAGAAGCACAGCCGGCACCATGCTTCTTAGGTTCATAGGTTGGTACTAGGCTATCGGCCTTAGGGCGTATACAAGCCTAGCCATAACAATTCCCTGGGTATTTCTTCCCACAATATTTACTTCCCTGAACCCCTGTCTAGCAGGGCTATTGACGTGATCCCCGGGGGGAATTTCCTATCTCGCATCCATTCGTCAAGCTTCCTTTTGAAGAGCGCCTCCTGCGCTCTGCTTGACATGTGGGCAGTCTATCCAGAGTATGGGGAGTCTCTGGGTCAGGAACTTATCCCTCCAGCATGTTTTGTTCATTGTGATGACAAGGTTTAGATCCCTGGAGCGTGTGGCTCTGAGGGATTGGGATTTCTTTAAGTGAAGCATGTCCAACAGCTCAGGGTTTGACATAGCCTTGTATGTTAAGCAGGGATCTCCGCTGAGTAGAGGATATGCCACAGAGTATAGCTGGAGTTTTTTTAGAAGGTCAGTATAGGGCATCTGCTTTAGGCTTGTGAGTCTTTTGGTGAGGTATTTCTGCGGCCTTTCCAACTGTTGCAGTTGTCTTGTGCGGTACATACCAAACGGAGCATTGTACTCTATAATGCGTCTAATGAGGGATGAGTACAGTGGGACCATGACCTCCTTTTTTCTTGATGAAAAGCCCTGAGTGATGAGGTGTGCTACATAGAAGGGTTTCCTGACTGTTGTGGCGATGTGGTTATCGAAGGTGAGACCACTGTCCACCTGTGTCCTTAAGTCTCTCATCACACTTTCGGTGTTTAGTGTACTGCCACCTATGTGGTAATTCATGGGTACATGGTTTTTCCCAAAAGGGGCTAACTATACATTTTTTGGCATTAAGCTTGAACCCATGGCTCTGGCACCAAGCATCTGTTTCTGTAAGGCCCTTTTGTAGAATATCCACATCATTTGTGGATCCCATAATGGCTCCCAGTTTGCAGTCATCTGCAAACTTTGTTAGCCAGAGTCCCTTAGTGTTGGCCTGTACTTCCGAGAAACAGATACCAAACAAGAGCGGTCCCAGGACTGAACCCTGAGGTACTCCACTTGTCTGGAGCTGGATTTGGAGTCTGCTACTTTTACAGTCTGGGTTCTGTCAGTAAGCCATTTGGCAACCCATTGAGTGACATAGGGATTTATGCCCAACTTAGTAAGTTTATCTATGATTCCAGAGTGGGGGATGGTGGTGAAGGCCTTGGCGAGGTCCATATAGGCTGTGTGGACCACCTTACCCTCGTCCACAGCTCTGGAGACTGATTCAAAGAAGTCAGTCAGGTTCAGGAGACAAGATCGGCACTTCACGAACCCAAACTGGGCGGGGTCCAGTGTTTGAAGGTTGCCAATGTCCTTGTTTATAAGTTCCATGATAATGCATTCCATGCCCTTGCAGATCAGGCTAATCAGACTGATGGGACAGTAGTTCCTGGGATCCAAGGTGGATCCCCTCTTGTGGAGTGGGATAACTGTAGCTGGGCGCCACTCAGTGGGCATGAAGCCTGAGGTGAGGCTGTGATTAAACATGACACTTAGTTGAGGTGCCAGTACACAGCCCGGGATGTCATCTGGTCCCATGGATGCTGTATTCTTAGCTTTGGAGAGTGTGGTTTCTACCTGTGTGGCCATGATTACTGGAATTTGGCAATATTTTGGTATTGAGATGGGCCCTTTAGGGGGTGAGAGAGGGGTGAAGTTTGCACTAAATCGATCTGCCAGGATATTGGCAATATCCTTGGGATCAGTATATTTAATGCCATTCTGTTGTAGCTCAGAGCATAGCCATTTAGATTCTTGACATAACTATAGAATGCCTTGTGGTTGTCTTTGGAATTTTTGACAGTTTTATTTTCGTAACTAGCTTTGGTGGATTTTATGAGGGATCTCAGCTTCTTACTGAGGCTGGTAAGGGAATTTTTTGCATCCTGGGATTTTCCTCTTTTCTGCAACAGTCACTTTCATCTGTTGTATAGTTTGTTTATGGCAGGACACCACCAGATTGGCTTCCTTTTTTTGGAGGAGAGCATCTTGGTTTTATTTGGGATGGCACGATTCATGCACAAGTGGATGTGCTCATACAATGCCTTAGTGTAGGATTCAGCAGTCGAACTTTCAGCTCCCATCTGCATGGGTGTCATGAAGTTTGTCACTTCTGACTTGAGTAGCATGAAGTTGGTTTTGGAGAAGGTTTCCTTACTGGGGCGTGGGGGTAGGATGTGGCTGTCAAGGGTGATTTGCTTATGGTCAAACCTGACCAATGAGGGTGACCACTGGTGTGGAACATCTATCCCCCATGTTGGTAATGACCAGGTCTAGGATATTGGAGCCCCTGGTGGGACAATGGATTATGAATTCCAAGAACTTCCCTTTTAGGTTAACCAAAGACACTTGACAAAAAAACTGTTACACATAAAAGGTGGGAATAACTTTTTAACATATTGAAACTGTCTGTATTATCTTTAAATGAAAATAGTCCCACAGGTATATTCAAAAAAGAAAGCATAGTGACCTATATTAAAAAATGTAGACTGCAAATAGTTGTGCTACAGGAGACACATTTGGAAAGAACTGAGCATGTGAATTTGATAAAGGAAGGTTTTCAGGATGGTTATTCAGTGGAATACCTGGGACAAAGCAAAAAAGGAGTACTTGTATTAATTGTAAGAGGCGCTCCAATAGTGACAGAAGAGGCTAAAAAAGATAATAATGGTAGACTTGTGGTTGGCAAGGAAGGAAGATTACACTGACCTGTATTTATATTCTACCTAAAACTGCTATAATGGAGCTTAAGGAAATTCTGAGAAAAAAAATCTACTTTCAGCAAGGAATATTGCTTATATTTGGGAACTGGAATTCGATTTGCAGCAGTGAAGATTTATCTGGGTGGCCCAGTAGGGAAAATTTAACAAAGGATGGTAGATTTTTGAAGAAATTTATGAAAATATTTGCATGGAAGTTTTGAATTCAGCAGTTGGAAGATCAAAGTGAATTTACATAGTATTCCCCAAGATACAAAAACTGGTGTAGACTAGACAGAACATATACTTCACAGGAACATGTGCATTTAATTGAAAGTTTTGATATACATCCAGTAATTATTTTAGATCACGCACCAAGAATAACTAAAATAAAAATGCAGGGTAATGAAATAAAAATGAGAGACTGGTGCTTTCCCACCCATCTGTTGAAAAGAGAGGAATTTAAGGCATGGGTAGAGGAAATTATTTGGGAATTATTAGAGAAGATAGAAATTTCTTCTGAAAATGTAGCTAGGGAGTGGGATAAAATGAAAGTGGGCTTTAAAAATAGGGTGGAAATGAAAGAGAGAGATGGTTAAGAAGTAACAAGAATTATTTAGAGGGACTGACAAAGGTTAAAGAATTGCAGAATCTCGCAGAACAAGAACAGGAGCAATTGAAGAATGCTGAACAGAAAATAAGGGATTAACTCAGTAATATACATTAGTTCAGAAAGATTGCTGTTAAGTAACTGTTTTTTGATAATAACTCCAGAACACAAAAACTTTTACCACGACGACTCGGGCAACAAAAAGTAGAAAGGTTAGGGAACCTATAACAAAGAGATCCTCTAGAAGTACTAGAAATATTTCGGAAATTTTATGAAAATCTGTATGAAGCAGAGAAATATGGAAATCAAGAAAAGGTGCAAATGGAAGTGTGTATGGAAGAATTAAATATGCCAAAGTTAGAGGTAGATGAGGCTGAATTACTAACGGTTAGGATAGGAGGAGATGACATAAAAGTGATGTATAACCAGTCCACAGGAAACTCCCCAGGAATAGATGGTATTTCTGTGGAAGTTTTTAACCTAGGAGGGAAGAAACTGATGTAGATCTGGAAGGTTTTGTTTAACAGTATTTTAAGAGGTGGCGAAGCACCAACACCCTGGAAGAAAGTGATGCTGGCTGTAATATCTAAAGATGATAAAGACCTTTCAGATCCATCTTAGTACAGGCCCATTTTAATCCTAAACCATAATTATAAAGTGTTTATGTCTACAGTGGCTAAAAGATATGTGTACAGTGGCTAAAAGAATGGCAAATGTGATGCCAAAATTGATAGATATGGCTTTGTGGACAGGAGGCAAAAACATCTGACAATGTTAGCAGAACACTGATGATCTAAAGGGAAGCAAAATTCAAGAAAGTACCACAGTTGTTGGTAGGTCTTGATGCAGAGAAAACATTTGACCGAGTAAGGTGGAAGTTTGAGCAATGGAAGCATTTGTAGTCCCTGATAAAATTATAAGGTTGATTAGGAGGATATACGAGCGATCTGAGGCAAAATTGAAAGTGGGTGGATTCTTTCTGATTAGTTCTTTTTTTACAGAGGAACCAGGCAGGGTGTCATCTTTCCCCTTTGTGATTTGCATTATATTTAGAACCATTGGCAAAGAAATTAAGGGACTCAGAAATTCAAGAATGTAATTGGTATGGTACTCGAGAAAAGCTGGCTGTATTTGCAGATAGTATTGTTTTATACTCTACAAAACCAGAAAAGAACATTCCAGTGTTGTGGAACATTTTGAGTCAGTTTCACATCTTTTCAGGATACAAAATTAATAAAGCTAAAACAAAGGCAATAGTTATAAGTTATGTACCAACACACAAATAGGTTTAGCAATATCCATATTTTGGGGACATGATAAAATGAAGTACTTAGGAGTATGGATTAAAAGGTTTCTGGTATGGCAGCAAAGGATATGTGGGAAGAGACTAAAAAGATAATACAAAAACTGAGAAACTGAAGGCTCTGATTTATGGATATGGCTAGGAAGATGCAAGCAATTAAAATGTTTTTAGTCCTTTTAGTTCTGTACACGGGTCAGGCATATTTTTATCTACCAGAGGAGAAGTTGTGGATAGCAATTAATAAAGCGCTAAGGGATCTTATCTGGAAAGAGAAGACTGCAAGTGTCAATTGGGATCCGTTGATTTTTCCAATAGAACAAGGCAGTCAGGGAATACCCAATTTGAAGGGGTATTTCAGACCTACCCAGTTAAGGCTCCTGTACATAACACAAGCAGAAACCTGTATTGCAAAGTGGAAAAGGATGATGAAGAAATGAGGGGAAGCTCAAGAAACAGAGACAGACTGGGATTTTGGATGTAGATCCTTAAGGAGAATAACAATAACCATACAGAATATTATATTCATAAAGTAGTAGAAAGTATTGTAAGAATTAAGCCACCATGGAAATAAAGGAGATCTGCCAATAGGGATGACTGCAGTTAGGGATACAGACAATAGTCAAGAAAGGGCTGGGATTTATTGGAGAAAACTGGCAAAAGAGCCAAGGTAATGGGAGCAAAATTAGAGATGGAAAGGTAATAGAATGGAAAGAAGCCAAGAATGTATTTGGACTGCAGGCTACAGGTTGGATTCCCTATCAAGGATCGATGTCAGAGTATAGGCAGAGAAAGAAATAGAGGGATCCTCAGCGAATGACCAGCACTGGTAGAGATTTAGTAGAATCTAGAACAGAAGCTGTTGTTAAAAAAGGAATAATTAGGATAACATATAAAATATTGCATGATAACTATAAGAATTAATCAGATGAGGTTAGAAAGGATTAGGAAGAGAGATTGGATAAGCAATTCACAAAGAAACAATGGGGGGATATATGTATGTCTCTCAAATATGCAACAAAGTCTAGAAGATTTAGGATCTTTGCTTTGAAGTGTTTATATATTTTATGCCAGAAGTAGTCTCTCAAGAATTTTTCGTCAGGTAGATGGTAAATGTGGGAGGTGTGATAGGGAAGAAAGAGGTAATTGGGAACATATTTTCTCGGAGTGTAATGAGTTGTCAGAATACTCTATCGGAAATACTGAGTGGGCAAATTGGTATGACTAAGGAAATGAATTTTTTGAGAGATGATACAGTATCAGAATTGCCTAGAGATAGTAAGGCCTTGCTGTGTCTAATTATGATGGCTGGCAAAAAAGAGGTTACTAGGAAATGGAAATTAAAGTTTAAACCAACTATACTAGAAGTGTAGTGAATATAGTAACAGAGATAAAACAACTGGAAATGGGATCTTTAGAAAAGGGGAGGAGCAAATTAGGTAGACAAAAATGGAAATTGCGGGACAGTGCATGCAAATGAGGAATGAGTTTTAAAAGAAGGCAGGATTTGAATGAGGTACTTAGTGTCTGACAATGAGTGGATAACTTTAAAATAATGTATAATGTTTGCAACTAAAATTATGTAAATATGGTTTATTTTCATTTATATAAGTGTATGATTTTCTATGTCATATGTAATAATTTAATAAAGATATTTCTTCTTTAATAAAAAAAGAAGTTTTTGTTCCCACCTATTATATGTGACAACTTTTTAAAAGCCTGTTTCTAGCTTTTGTGTTACATGCTTCCACTAATTTTTGGCAGATTGATCTTCTATAGTTGTATCTTGTTTACTCAACAATTCAAGTGTGCGGAAATTTAGTTGAGTGTACTTATGATTGAGTTCTGGAGAAAGGAAGAGAAACTGTGTGTGTTTTGGCTGTTAATGTCTAAAGTTTTGGATATACCAAAACTTAAGGCATTATTGGATGGGAGTGCATATTCTGCTTTTTGCGGGATAGGGTAAGGGTAAGGCCTTTGGAACTGGATAGATTTAGTGTTGAGTACAATGCAATAATCTGGACATTCAATGAAATTCTGAACAATTGAAAGTTATCTCCATCTCACATCTGTAAATGAGCTTTGCTAGTTAAAGCCGTTGTAAATAAGAAAGTATAATTAGATATCTCAGTATTTTGCTCATCAACACTGTGATGACAAGGTAACTGTCATATCACAGTACTGGAGTGGGAGTTACCATAACAATAGATGGTTGGAGTACCTTTCTCTTCACTGTGACATTCTGCTCTCCGCTCCTTTATGCCTTTCTCTCACAAGAGTTTTTGTCCTTAATGTGGTTCAGTCTGGTGTTTGTTGATGTAGGAACCTGCCAAATGGTGAGGTACCATCTTAGGACTGTATGGCCCCACGAGAAGAGTTTGTTGGATTAGCCTTTTGTCTAGATAAGTTCTTAATTGGAATGAGATACATAAGTTCATAGGTTAGTACTAGGCTAACTGCCTTTGCAAGCCATTGTAAGCCTAGACAATTATCCCTTGTGAGACTCAAACCCTGCACCTTGTGTTTGTAAGGCAAACACATTAACCATTAGGCACCCACCCATGCTTTGCTGTTTAACAAAGTATAATAAGTTATACACCAGACAACTGTAATATTATAGCCTTGTCATACTCATGTTCTCTTACCAAGACAGTATGGTGGACTAATCTTCTGTCTGGAATAGGTATAGTCTGTAAGATAGGAGTGTTGATGACTGTACCGTTTGCATACTGCTTATCCTAGCCTACCTGCAGTTGGTTCTGTTCTGCTAACTATGTTTGATGCTAGTGGAGCATGTGTAGAATACCACGGCTGTAAGGTGGCATACATTTCCATTAAAGATGGGGATGGTTAGGACTGGCCTTCTACATCTTAGTAATTCTGTTATTTTTTTTTTAAATACATTTCAATCTGGTGAATGTTGTGGACCTCTTGTTGCTTCAGATTCCAGCTTGCATCTTCCAGTTGGATGTGCCACCATGTGACAAATCACCCATTGGAAAATGTTCCCAAATCCTGTCAAAAGTTATGTCTGATTCTGCTCGTTTCTGGAATTGCAGATGTTTGAGCCATTGCCACTTGTTCATCATTCACGCTTTCAACAGATATTAATTGGACTGCGATTATAGGAGCCAGTTTACCAAATGTACTTTGGTGCTTCCTTGCTGCAATTTTTCAAGAGAGGTTTAATTTTTGCTGTTTGAGATTTTCTAACAGTTTCTTATAGCAAAGGACCTTTGAAGTCAAATACAGCAGACATGTATTCACTTTATCAGCTGGTCTTTGAGAAGGCCTTTTGCAGTTGGTGCTTTTTACTCTTCTGCCATCCATCTGTGTCTGGAGAACCTCTTCAGCCAAGATATATTAATAGAATTTCCTGCGATTCAAGCAGGTGTACCATTTTATAACTGTCTTTTCCGGTTGTACTCATTCAGTGCTGGAAGTTTGACAGAAGAATTTATCCCTCTGTGTTTTCTCTCTTAGAACCAAACATGACATCACGATATGCACCTGCAAGGGTTATGCTTGCTGCCAAGCACAGGAGCTACAGAAATAAAATAATTGTGCTGTGTTGGGGGTATCAGAGGAGAAAATTCCTGACACTTGCCTACTACAAGAGGCCTTTTCAGTGACCAGCTAGTAGGAGTGCATTTTTATTGCATGTGATAATAAGGCAGGCACTTTTGGTCCTTTAAGGGGGTACATGTTGTCCATATTGTAATAACTTTTTCTTTTTGCACTACTAATGTGTTTGGCTTGTGCTTTTGTGGCATCAGAAACCATAGCACCTTCTACCTCCTCTGACTTGTATGCTTCCATTTTAACTCTTAACAATGATTACAGAGATTTGGATTTATTTTAAAACTTCTATTTCAGATCTTACAGTACAACATTGATGATTAAAACAGTCTCACATTTAAAACAGACTTGGCATGAGCAGCAGTAAACTTCTCTTGCCTTGACATTTACATTCATTGATAGTGCAACTAGCCTGTGATGGATTAAATCTACTTTGGACTCTGGGTTTTCAAACTATGGCTCACACTTTTTTATTACCATGCATAAATGCATGTGTTCTTTTAGATTCACCTTGCTGATTATTTTAAATCATATTACATTTTTTAATACAGCAGTTGTAGTGCATCTTAAATTTGTAGTTTTTAACATTTTTTTTGTTCCAGTAAGCAATGAAACAAAATGTCTGAACTGATGATGACAAAAATACCCATTTCGGAACATTTCAACCATAAAAGGCCACTCATGCTACTGTCGTTATAATCCACCAATATCTGTACTCAACAGTTACAGTTCACATCCTTGTCTGATTGTGATAAAAATAGCCAAAGTAAAGTGCTTTGCATATATGCACTGTAGTCCTGCAAAGGCAGCTAATGACTTTTTAACTTTATCATCTCAACAGGGTCAGTCATTTTTATCTACATACATTCCCCATACCTAGCAATTATAGCTACATTGTGGACTGCACCCTTCTGAAATGCTTGTGTAAAAAAAATAAGTACAATAATAATGACCAAAGTCACATTTCAAACTTGTTTTATTCAAACACACAGCTAAATTATTCCAACGTTCACTTTGTCTCTTACACACACACACACACACACACACACACACACACACACACACACACACACACACACACACACACACCTTGTAAAGCCAGATTCAAGAATGTTTAAAAATGACCAGATGATGAGAGTAAGGTCCTTTAATCCACAGAGCACCCACCCCACTCCCACAAGCATGTAAAGCCATGTTGTTGACTGTATATACCCCTTATTGTTATGATGAAATAAGTTGTGTACTTTTATTTGAAAGAACTACATTAAATTGTATAAAGATCATTAACATTACACCATAATTTAGCAGATGTAGTTAAATTTAAATAGGATATTTGTGAGAACATAAGAAATATTAACCATCTGATAACTTATGCATGATCTGTTCAGAAGTAAAAGTCATCTTAATAGTTTCCTGTTAAAAGGAAGTATTACTAAAACAGAGGTTGCTGCTACTAAGTAACTTGGCATTTCAGTGTTTCATCTACAAATTTAGTGCCTACTGCCCTTGAAGACTACATTGTCTATGTTGTATTAAAACATTGGTGTGCTAGTGGTATTACCATAACATTTCCTGAACTAGATCAGCTATGCTGTAGGAAATATGGAGGGGGGGGGTAAGCAAACAACAAGAGGTTCATAGTTACTAGTCGTACAGTACTGGAGGCCAATAAAGAAGCATTATCTGGTTAAGTGGCAATGTCACACAGTGGATAAATGAAGGTGGAAGGATTCAAACCGTACACCGTTGCCACAAAAACAACTCATTAACAAGTGTGAGCTTTAGTCCTGTGCTCTAACTGCCAGAGTAGCAGTTTTTAACTAAATATAAAAATCCTTTGCAAATCTGATCTTGTAGAGCACAGTAATATGCAATGATAACTATACATAATGGATGCTGAAGATTAGATGGTTCTAATCTTCACAGCAGATGATGCAGATTGTATAACTGTAGGCAGATCCCCCTTCCTCATCATAGCTAGCAGTACATCCTCCATCATGAAACAGGAAAAGCATACTGCATACCTGGACTTGCTGGAGTCACTTGCCATACAGCCCAGCACTGTACTTGTGGGTTATTTTAATTGTCCTACAATCCACTGGGAAATATACACGACCACAAACATGCTGGCTCAGAGGTTCTTGGACTTTGTCAATGCACATGCTCTGGAATAGCTAGTCAGCACACCCACAAGAGGCTTAAATGTCCTGGGCATAGTACTCACTAACATGGGAGATCATAGCACCCCCCTCCCCCCATGAGATGTCTTCCCTGGTAAGCTCAGACCATAAATCAGTCTTGTTCGATGTAATTATAAGACCAGATACCCCATCAAACTCAAAAATGGTTAAGAATTTTTCAAAGATAAATTGCCTCTTACTAAGTGATGGTATAACAGCCCCCTCGAAGCAGATAATATGGACTCCTATGCAAAGATGTACACCAGTGCCCTGTATAACCATTTAAGCAGTTGTATAAAATTGGTTGTACCTGACCAGATTAAACCAGGTCTTGCCAAAGAAACAAGCCACCTTGGTGGACCCCTAGTATAAACAGGCTATACAACGAGAAAGAAACTAATGTCCAAGAACAAGAGGGAACAGGGTCAGCAGAGGAAGAAATCCCTCCTAGCTTAAACAAATTAGAGAGCTTGTCAAGTCCTCCAAAGCTAATTACAAAACAAAAATAGCCTCCCTAGGTAGGGATATTCACAAGGCATTCTTTAACTATATCCAGAATCTAAAAGGGAATATCCAGCTATGCGCCAAACTACTTGTGAATGGCACCACCCATACTCAACCGGAGGTAGTAGCCGACCTGCTAGTTGACAGATTTGGAGAAAACTTCACCCCCTTGTCCCTTACTTTCATCCCCAAATGTATATCTGCCACCATTCCTCAGTCTGTTATCTCAAGAGAGCGGGTCATCTCGATGCTCTCCAAAGCTGAAAATACAGCATCTGTGGGACCAGACACCATTCCAGATTGCCTTTTAAACAGCTTAAAACATGACCTAGCAGAGGATCCCTGTTTAACCACAGCCTAAAAACTGGCTATGTTCTGGCAGAATGGAGGACAACGGCAGTAATCCCTGTGCACAAAGGGGGACCATGAACCAACCATGGGAATTATAGGCCAATAAGCTTTATTAGCCTCATCTGCAAGGCCATGGAAAGAATCATTATGGACCTTATTAACAAGGACATAGGTAATCTCAACACTCTGGATCCAACCCAGTTTGGATTAATTAAAGGTAGATCATACCAATTAAACATGGTTGACGACTTTGAGAAAGTCACCAAGACCCTGCACACTCCTAATGCTACAGAAAAGGTTTAGGGATCTCAAAGGAAAGAAATTCAGCCTTGGGATTGCTATTGCTGATGAAAATGAAAAAAGGGAAAAGAAACTTTACCTTTATTTCCTTTTCACACGATGAGTGTGCAGTGCTGAGAGTTAAATCACGTACCATTTCTAAGAGGTCTGTCATTTGCTCTGGATGCCAGCCCCAGTCTCACTGGCTCAAAGCATGAAAGAGACTGGGGCAGGAAATCTGGGTCTGCGATCTTTTAACAGCAGTACTGGATTTTTAATTATTGGTTTGGGAAAATTTAATTGTCTTTTTAATATTGTATGGTTGATCTCCCCAGCGACTACTGGGCCTTGGGCAGCTTCCTAGGTCACCATGTACTGGATCTGGGCTGGATAGTAGTATATGGTTGTTATGTAGTTTTATCTGTGGTTTCATGATTTTCTTCCTTGCTGACCACCATGTCAACCACAGCATTGTGTGGGGCATGTGCAGACAGTAACTCTGTGTTCAGCCTAAACGCAGTTAAAGCTGATGTGATATCTGATCTAAAGCTTGCCTTCCAGTCAAGTTTAATGGGTATCATTAAAGAAAAACCTGTTTAACAGTCCACAACAGAACAGGGAATTAGAAGGAATAGTAAGTGCAATAAAATATTTAATTTACTGCATTCTATACAAATGTCCACAAATAAAATACCCTAGGGAAGCCAAGAATAAATGGAGGACCAGGTAGGCTGCCTTAATAAAGGTATGGTGGGATGTTGGTGAAGAAGCTGGGCTACCAGTAAAACCTTGAGAAAGACTGTGCGTACCCGAGCGCTTGTGGTTGAAGGCTGAGTAAAGCCTTTAGAAAGGTTTTGTATACAAATCGTAGTTTCGGCTGGTCAGGTCGCCTGGTGAGAGGAACCACTAGTGTGGCAGCTAGAAATCAAAGATGAAACACACAGAAAAAACAGGCAAAACAACGTAAATGTGGCACGGCTAAGGAGCTCTGCTCGCCGTGGTGGCAAAAAATCAACGTAGTCGAAGTTCAGATTCTAGAAGGTCGTACTTTATTGAAGTAAAAAGTACCAGAAGTACAATCACCATCGAAGCGTAGTTCCTTAATGGAAAGAGTGATCCTGAGAATTTCCTTTTATAAGAGTATGTGTCAGTGGGAGCCAATCAAGTGTGGGTGAAAAAACCTTTATTGTGATTGGGCACGACAACTTGACATCACACCTTACAATCTGATAGGTTAGATACCCTGAGCCAGCTCATATGTGGTTAGTAGAATCACTCTAAACCGACAATAGTGAAGTTCGGAGATTAGCTAAAATTGGCTAAAAACATGTAGTTAACTAAAAATAGTCGTGCTGGAAAAAAATTGACCCTTGCTGGTAAAATACATTGTTAGGCTACACTTTTAGAAATCTTCATCAGGATGGTGGATGACCTAAAAGAGCATAATAAGCAAAGCTGAGTATACTAGAAAAATAGCAACAACATGCATGTAAAATAACATGTATTTAAAATAAGAAACAGGCTAGAAAACCAAAAAATAAGACCAAAAAATAAAAACCAGGCTGGATATCCATCATCAGCCAGCGCCAGCTTGGTGCCCCTAGGGCTCTAACTGATGCCAGGATCCAGACCACCCCAGAAACTAGATTCCAGTTCAACTGCATCCTGGACTTCTCTATGGACTACAAAGACATCATCCAGATCGTAATGGACAATTGGCCCATCATCACAAACAACAGGCCTTTTGGCCACATTTTTCCAGAGAAACCCTCCTTCACAGCTACAAAAGGGAGAAGCATTAGGGACTTTCTGGAACACCCGAGCCAAGTTAAACTTGACAACCCTGGTACCTTTGCCTGCAGTGAGCCTTCCTGCCACTACTGTAGACACGAGTGGTGCCGCAGGCTTTTACTGCCCCAATGGCAGGAGACACTACACACCTAATGTCAGATGCGACTGCAATGTCACAGGATTGGTTTCCAGGGCAGCGTTCACCAAATGCAATGCTTTCTATGTGGGCAAGACGGTCAACTCCCTTAAAACGAGGATAGCAAATCACCTGCATGACTTAAAATACTTGAAAGTGACAAACCAGCTGGCAGTGCATGCTGTCAGGAACCTAGGACACAATACGTTCAAATTTCATGTTCTTGAACACATCCCTAAATCCCCACTAGGCGGGGACCACAACTCACTGCTTGAGAAGAGGAAACTCGAGTGGCAAATACATTTGCAGGCAAGGAAAAGACCAGGTCTAAACTATGCAGAATCTTTGACCCCAGTCTTGTATCTCAGAAAGATACAACACCGTATACCACAACCTGTGCGCCTGGACCTCTAACAGATTTACTGACGAAATGTTACCTTTCGTGCGACAGCCAGTTTTGATCTCACCAGTCTACCTCCAGCACATGGTCTGATACTTCCCCTGGCAAATTCGGACTCATTTGTTTTTGGTCAGTGGTTCATCTCTGTATATGTTTTTGTCTTTAATGTCTTTCATGTTTTCTACAGTGGTTCAGTATTACTTTTTTTCATGTCTTTCTAGCTTTTCAGGTTACATATCAGTGCCTTTTTAAGATTTTTTTTAATTAACAGCCCTCATTCAGTTCCATATCTTAATACATTAGTTTCTATTGATATCCATTATTTAAGAATTTTTCACTATTTTGTTTCTCTTTTTAGTTTCTGTATCTTATTTTTTGGATATCTAGCCTGGTTCTTATTTTTTGGTCTTATTTTTTGGTTTTCTAGCCTGTCTCTTATTTTACATACATGTTATTTTACATACATGTTGTTGCTATTTCTCTAGTATGCCCGGCTTTGCTTATTATGCTCTTTTAGGTCGTCCACCATCCTGACGAAAATTTAGAAAAGTGTAGCCTAACAATGTATATTACCAGCAAGGATTGATTTTTTCCAGCAAGACTATTTTTAGTTAACTACATTTTTTTAGCTAACCTCCGAACTTCACTATTGTAGGTGTAGAGTAATTCTACTAACCACGTATGAGCTGGCTCAGGGTATCTAACCTATCAGATTGTAAGGTGTGATGTCAAGTTGTCGTGCCCAATCACAATAAAGGTTTTTTCACCCACACTTGATTGGCTCCCACTGACACACCCCCAGGTACTCTTATAAAAGGAAATTCTCAGGATCATTCTTTCCATTAAGGAACTACACTTCGATGGTGATTGTACTTCTTTTTACTTCAATAAAGTACGACCTTCTAGAATCTGAACTTCGACTACATTGATTTTTTTGCCACCACAGCGAGCAGAGCTCCTTAGCCAAGCCACATTTACATTGTTTTGCCTGTTTTTTTTGTGTGTTTCATCTTTGATTTCTAGCTGACACACTAGTGGTTCCTCTCACCAGGCGGCCTGACCAGCCAGAACTACGACCTGTATACAAAGCCTTTCTAAAGGCTTTACTCAGCCCTCAACCACAAGAGCTTGGGTACTGACCAGCCGGAACTGCGACCTGTATACGAAGCCTTTCTAAAGGCTTTACTCAGCCTTCAACCACAAGCGCTCGGGTATGCACAGCCTTTCTCAAGGCTTTACCGGTAGCTCAGCTTCTTCATGACATCCCACCGTACCTTTATTAAGGCAGCCTACCTGGTCATCCATTTATTCCTGGCTTTCCTAGGGTATTTTACTCGTGGACATTTTTCTTCCTCTGCATAGGAGCTTGAATACCCAGGTCCCACAGTCAGTCATTTTCCTGCTATGCATTCTATACAAAGAAATTGTCTGCACACCTCAGACTCGTATCACCTGTAACATGATGCCCTATAACAGTATAATAGCTATTAATGAAAAAAATGTGCTGTTATGTAATTTATGTAGATTTAATTTCAGCATTTGATAGGTCATACACAAACACTGATCAATAAATTAGAACTAGGCATTGGTGTGCTTTGGGTAAAATGGCTAGTTGAATGACTTAAACTAGGACATGGGAAGTATACAGCAATTGGACAGGTGAAACTCAAGGTTATAATTGGGTTGTCCTACAGGGCTGTATTATAAACCCTTACTTGTTTAGATTGTATCTTATCTGGGTTCGTATTACCTAATCGAACTTCCAGAAGGTCGAACACCAGAAGTTCGAAAGTTGAAAATGTTGAAGCCGCGGAAGCCTGAATTCTTTCCCAAGGAACGAATTTGGTTGGATGTTTCTGCGGCTTCGACATTTTCTCCACTGTGGTGCGAAAGTTACGGAACAGGTTAAGGTAAGTGTGCGATTGTGACTGACGGGGTTAAGGTGCGGGTAGGGTAAGTGTGCGATAGTGACGGACCTTAGGGTTGGGGTTTGGGTTAAGGTTAGTGCATAGATAGTTGTGTATGTAAGGTTTAGTGTAGGTTTGTAAGGTTTTTGGTGTACTTGTGTGTGTGTTTTTCAGAACAGCAAATTTTTTCCCTGGGAAAAAATTTGCTGTTCTGATGTTTCGATGTTATCACATTTCAGTCTTCCAAGTTCGAACATCTGGTGTTTGACCTTCTGGAAGTTCGATAATGTAATGGGAACCCTCTTATCTGAGGTGTTCTGCAGTCAGTATGTAGATGAATTAAAAATGGGTTAACAGATTACACGTGTTACAGATGAGGCATGTCTGCAAAAGAACTTTCTCTAAATTGACCATTTGAGCACAGGAGAATACTATGCTATAAATGCATTAAAAACTAAAAAAAACTTAGCATGTAAGGTTTAAGAGATATAAATTGAAAGGTGAATACTTAATACAGTAATTGAAACTGCTGATTCATTTAAGGGTCTGGGTATGTGAGTAGATCCAGCTTTGAGTTTTTCTAATTATATCAGCCAATTTGTTAATGATAGCTGAAGAACTATAGGTTGTATATAAAGATTTTTAAAGTCTTAATAATGAGAAACGACAGTCATTGTTTGTTAGTTTTATTAGAGCCAAACTTGAGTATGGAATAACACTATAAAAATCTTAAAAGAAAACAAGTGTGAGTAAACTGGAAATAGTACAGCATAAATATACCAAGGGCATCCATAGATGTGTAAATTGTAATTATTATGAAAGACTAAAATATCTGAACTTGTACAGTGTCTAATACTGATACAAGAGTAAACCTTATTCAGGTTTATAGGGCATGTAGAGATAGCTACTTGTGGGAATGTTTGGGGTTATCAAAAAGTAGTAGAGAATCATCAGATAACCTATGTAGAAGATTCTATAGGAATGAAAAATGTACTTAACTGGTTCTCTGAGAGACCAGCTGATGCATGGAAAACTACCAATTACGTTAAAGCAAGCACTACTTTGGATATTTTTAAGAGCAGCCTGGGCACTTATTGGAACAACTGTTTTGGTATATTGGCAGGTAGAAGGGAATTAATGCCCATGCTTGAAATATTTGTAGATATGTATGAATGTATTAGATGAAGGTTAATGGTAAATGGAATTTAATTTATTCACACATCTTGAGGTCTTTCCATTGCATTTCTTATGAATCAGAAGTATTATAACCTTTTTGTTTCAACATATTACTTAGTTTAAAATAATAATAGTAACAGTAATAATGGTTTTACTTCTACTTTTCTGTAGACTGTTGAGAAGTTGCACTTTTGAGGTCAAATTTATAGAGTTTGCAAAGCAAAGTCAGTCTGTGGGCAATAGTCACCTTTCTGATATTCCCATTGGGTACCTGCTGCCTTCAGGAGGGAAAAACAAGTTAGGTCTGGGATGCCTTCATGGCTCTCTGTCCAATTTCAGGGTTTGCCTTGAAGGAAGCAAAAGTATCACTCTCTTTCATATATAATGGAAGATTATTCCCGAGATCAGTGAAGCTTTGAGTAATAAATCCATTTCTCCAGCATGTCTTATTTGTTAATGGAAATTCAAGTCTTTCATTTGAGTATTTGTGGAGCTGTTTGTGTACTGGATTTGTAGGAGATCAAGGAGTTGGAGTCCTTAATAGTGTGAGTGGTAGACATAAATCATTGTGAGGGAGTTTTTTAAAGATGGGGTAGAGGGACAGAGATTCAAGGTTATTTTTGGTAGCTGAGGGGTCATTAGTCCTGTTATGATCTTAGTTAAGAACCTCTGGGATCTTTCTAGCTGTTTCATGCGTTTGGATTGTTACATCCCGAAAGAGACATTATATTCTCTTATTAGTAAGTAACTTCTTTTTATCTGGATAAGATAACTTTGTTATTAATTGGAATAGATAAAAACATCCTGACTACTATTGGTAGGTGATGGGAAAAAGGATCTGGAATCATCTGTGAAGATGATGAGATCTCTGACATTGTGTAAGACTGAGTGGAGTGCTTTCAATCCTGTAAGTTGTTTCTGCTGCTGTTGGGATTTGTTTGCTAGAGGTGGCAGTGATCCACTTATTTGCATTTACGTTAAGCCCATTTCTAATACACTATTGATTGGTATGGTTTAACCCATGCTCTAGCAATATATATCAGATGTTGAGTAAATAGCAACATCCAGCTTCCAATCATCTGTAGATTTAGTTAGTCATATGTCTTCTGGAGATCCAAAAAGTACATGCCGCATAGAAGGGGTCCTGGTACTGAGCCTGGGGAACATCACTATATACATTTTTGGTTTCTCTGGTGTCACCTGTTTAAGTATGTGGGTTCTATCTGTCAGCCTGTTTGCTGTACATCTTACAGTGGAAGGGTCTACATGTAGGCTATTAAGTTTGTTTATAGTTCCAGTATGTGGAGTAGTGTTAAAGTCCCTGGCCAGAGACAGGTATTCTATAAGAACTGCATGGCCATTATCTGCAGGTTCAGTGACTTTCCCAAAGCAGCAGATTTAATTTAAGTATACATGATGTCCCCCTGACAAAACCTTATTGTTGTGAGTCTAGCTGCAAGATATATATGTATATATATATATATATATATATATATATATATATATATATATTCTTTTTTTATATATTGGAGCTAATGAAATCTAATGCAGTACATGTCTTTGCAAATACATTTATTAGGCTGATTGTGCCTTTAGTTCCAAGGCTCTGAGAGGAGGTCACCTCCCCAAACATAGTGTTATGATAATTTTTTTCCATACTTCAGGAACATAACACTGTGACTATGCTCAACATAAACAATTTTAGGAGGAGTTCAGAGAGGGTGTGTGTTCGGCACTGCTAATTAAGAAACCAGGTATGTTAAAACTTAGAACAAGACCAAAGGCAGCAGCAGATAGTAAAAATCAAAACAAAATAAAACCTCTACCACACTGGGTTGAATATAAATATACAATTTAATTTAACAATTTCTAGGATGACTTCAGAATACAGACAGCTCAAAAACCATCCTTAAATAACTTACTTTAACCAAAAAATAAATAATTCTACTAAACAGTTGTACTTACTGTTTCAGTTAAGATTTTTTAACATTTATTTTTAAAATAGACTTTACACTAATAATCTCATTTAGGCCATGTCATTTACTTGCTTATAACCTGATTTGCCACTCCATTTCATTGTCTTCTAAAGATAAGTTTACATCTCCACCTCTTATTTCCAATTGTCTGCATTCTAACACTGTGAAAACAAACTTTTTAAAATCTTGGCACAGTTTAGAATGCTTACATGATGCATTAGTCATGTCTTTTGTTTTATTGCGTAAACATGTTCATAAAAATGTTGTGATAACTTTCGTGTTGTTTTGCCAGCATAAAAAGCATCACAAGTTAAGCACATTGCAAGATACTCTACATTTGTAGAATTGTAATTACACCTCTCATTGATTTGCTAACTGTTTAGCATATGCCTAACACAAGCATTATTCCCTCTCCAAATGTACTTACACCACCAGCAGAACCCACACTTAAAAGTTCTGTCATTTATACTGACTTTGTATGTCTTAATCTCAATGTGACAATGTATTTGGTGCCATCAGTTAAGAAACCAGTATGTTTTCGAGCCTCATAGGCATAGTATTGTTAGCTTTGGCATGTTCCATAATAATTGCTGAAGGAGGAAAGAGACTCAGGGGAATTTGGAAATGTCAGTGACTGTTTCTTTTGTGAAGTTGGTACTAAATGTATCTACAAAGTTTATTATCAACGACTTTAGGGTGAGAGGGAATGGTTAAGTAAAGGTAAATTTAAACCAAAAGATGAAAGGTTAATATTGGTGGCCCAAGATAGTGGACTATTCCCCTGTAACAGATGGCCCCCCTGTTGTAGAAACAAGTAGCAGTCCACAAAAACTGATAGGCCAAAGAAGAGCCATAAAGATGATAGAGACTGTTGAGGATAAGAAAGAAATTATGTATTTTTACTATTATGCAAAAAGTCCAGAATTTCCAGACACAATATATACAGAAAGACTGAGAGAAATTAGTGGAAAAATACTTCCACAAGAAAAACCGTCAGAAGCTTCAAATAAAAATGTGTGTCCATTAATACAACAGATTTGTGAAAAACATTATGTAGACCAAGAAACGTTGATCTGTTTGGAAAAAAGAAGCATCTGAGGAAATGTAGAAATATAAACAACAAAACCTAGAGATTTTTGAAAAATATAAAGAAATATAGACATGGGAAAGAAAGAGAGATTTAATAGTGATGCAATATTTATGCAAATTTGAAAGCCAAATTAATCAATACAGAAAAGCAGCCCCGAAGATATTCGAAGAGAAATACAGGCAAAGGCATCCAGATATGGAAAATTTCACAATAAAAAATATCACAAAGGGAATGCAGAAAAGATGATTAGTAAAGTAGAAGTTAAAAAAAATGGAAGTTGAAGTTATGGAATGTCTGCAAAGTGAAGGATTTGGTGCAGGAGGTGTAACACAAGTTACATCACAGCATGATGGAATAAGTCCCCAAAATAAGGAGAAACAGGAAAATCAGGAGACATCTGAAGAAGAAATATGGACATGAGAAAGGAAAAGAGATTTAATATGTTGTAATATTTATGCAAAGAAGAAAGTAAAACTAATCAATACAAAAAGAGCAAAGGTATTTGAAGAGAAATACAGGCGAAGGAATCCGGACATGGAAAACTTTACAGTACAAAAAATAAGACGACAAAGAGGAAAAGTAGAAAAGATGATTAGTAATGGAGACGTTAAAGAAATAGACACTGAGGTAATGGAGTACCTGTGAAGTGAAGGATTCAGTGTAGAAAATCTAATTCAGAAAGCACCACAGCAGGATAGAGCAATAGACATCCAAATTAAGGAGAAACCAGCAGAATGAGAAGAAATTGGTCAGTTGCCATATGAAGATATTTTGGAGCCTTCTATAGCCAACCAGTGTAAACATTCACTTCATGCTGGACAACAAAGGAAGGAACAGGAAACTGTGGCAACTCTGAAGCAATCAATGATGAGGAGTGATAGGCTAGTGAGTTCCCATATGACTGAGCAATGGATGATACAGGATGAAATTGAAGAGACTGTGCTACAAGAAGATGTAGAATGCCCGGAGAAAATGGAGAACAAAAAATGTGCCCTCAGTTTAGAAGCAAATGAGCTAAGAGAAGAGTTGCTTGATTTAATAGAGATAGACATATTAAGATCAATGAAAGAAATTGATTGCAGAAGGTCAATAAAACCCAAAAAGTTAGAAGTCTGATAAAACAAATGAACACAGTAATTAGGACTGTCCGTAGAGATCCATGTGATATAACAGAAGTAAACAGGATATATTACTGTGCAGCTAAATAATAACAGATAAAATTCTACCACAAGAACACAGGGTAGTAAGGGAAAATCGAATACCATCATGGAAGTATTGAACAGAGAAAACTGTAAAGCAATTAAGACAAGAAGTGAAGAGTATAGAAGAGGGAACAGATAAAACAGAAAAATACTCAAAAAGACAGACGTGATAAAAGCAATTCTCAGTATTATAATGGATCAGGGTTTATCATGCACTATTGCAAATAATAAACTAACAATATCAGCACAGGCAGAAAAATGTAGAAGATACACAGAAAAATATAAAGGAAAAGTACCAAAATAAAACTTTATTGATTACCCAAAAAAGTTTTATAGAAAATTGAGAAACAAGGTAAAAGGAATTGAAAGACCACCAAAAAAGAAGAAAAGAAAGAAAGACCACCAAAAGAGAAGTAGATTTGCCCTAGCAAATAGGCAACTGAACACCAGACCCCCACCTTAACAAACACACCAACTACAACAGAACCACTAGAACAACAAACTAATAATTCCCACTTTACCTTTCAGCCAGTATCAATCAAAACTATTCAAAGACTTCTGCAAAAACTCAAACCCACCACTCTGGCTGCCGATAACCTACCCTTAGAATACCTCCAAATAGCTGCACCAACTATAGCCTACCCTGTTGCAGTCCTCATCAGTAGGTCCATCTCCGAGTGCAAAGTACCCCACATATGGAAAACGTATACCATTACACAAAAGTGGTAACTCCTTTGAATTAAACAACTATCGTCCTGTTGCTAATGTTCTTCGTGTTTCACTGTTGCAGTCATTACATTTGGGTTATCTGCCTGCAGGTAGCCCTCAGCCAGCCTGAATACCAGAGTCTTGGCTTACTGCATTGGATGCTGTCTCTTCTTCCATGACCTCAGGTCATCAGGGTTATAAAACATGCATCCGACGCCATTATATCAATCTTTCTTGCCGCGCGGTGCTTGAAGCAGAAGCAGTTCGCAAGTGCCGGTCGTCCAACTCCTGAAATTTTCGTTTTCGAGTTTCAGAACCAAAGTCTTCAAAAAAAGCTAAGTACCCCGTTGGGGATCCTTTTTCTTGCTGTTAACCAATGTCAGTAAAAGTTAACAATTGTATTACCTGTGGAAAGCAAATACCTCATAAAGATTTTCATTCGTACTGCATTCCTTGCTTAGGCCAAGACCATGACGTCCCTCGCTGTCAGTTTTATGCCTTATTCAACCCCCAAACTATTCGTCGGTCTATTTTTGCAGCAAATGATTTTGGTACTTGGTATAACTATCCAGAAATGGCTTTGGTAAGCCATCTGACTACCGGTATTCCGAAAAAACGTAGGGATGAAGACAGAGACAAACCGCATAGGTCCAAAACTGCCGACAACACTTCCGTTAAGCTAGTCGCCAGTTCGCCGGTACTCGGGCGCTTTCACAGCCCTTGATACCCACTACTTCAGATTCGCAGGCTTCTACTGAGACCCATTTGGAGTCTGGTTTGCCACGAGATGCTTCTTCAACTATGGAACCTGCAGATGTCTCCACCTTGGATGGGTCTGGAACCGCTGTGCAGGCACCGGCTTCTGAGGGTGTATTCAGGCCTACAGACTTGCATTTTAAACAAATACCATCTTCTTCATCGAGGCCTAAAACTCCACCCACGCCTAGAAAACCAACATCCAAACCGCATAGTCAGGCCCATATGCCTAAAAAACAAATGCTTAGAATGGCTGAAGACCTTATTACTTTAATTAGGGGAAGCCAGCCTTCCCCCTCTAAGAGACCTAGATCTGATTTTCCCTCTCATTTTTCTGATCAGGATTCTGATATTTCTTCTGATTACCAGGATTTATCCTTATCTACCTATGAGGATTCTGATGCAGAGAATTCCATTCCCTCTGCTTCCCCTCCAGAAGATTTTTTTTTTTGGTGAAACCTTGCACACTCTTGGGGAGCATTTCCGCTGGAAAAGTCAGGATTACTCTGATTCCAAAAAGAGGCTTAGGGAATTCTTTCTCCTTCCTCAACACAGGCCTTTAGCTATCCCCCCTATTCTGGACATTGTAGATGATGCTTTCTTGGAATCTTACCTGTCCCCAGACACTTTACCTCCAGCTGCCAGGAAACCTGACTGGTATTACAGAGTAGCTGACTCTCACAAGTTCCTTTTCAAGAATCCTGCTGCGGATCCAGAGACCATTTCCCAAGGTCCAAAGGGCATTAAGGCTACAACTGCCAAAAATCCTATCCCTTCTGATAGAGATTCTAGAGCCTTGGACAGATGGGGTAAGAAGGTATACACTTCTGCTACTTTGGCCATTAGGGCTTTAAATTGCCTGTTTCATATGTTAAAGTACCAGCAGCATATTGTGGGATTGCTTAAACAGAAAATTATGTTGATTCCTGACTGTGCTGAACACAAAGATTTACAGGATTTAATGCATTCTGCTGAACAAGTAGGTAAACATACTTTGCAATGTGGTTTTGATTATTTAGAAGCATCTTGCAGGGCTGCTGTCACTGGATCTGTACTTAGAAAGCATGCTTGGCTTAAGGAGCAAATCATGTTAAAGCTAAATTACTGGATGCTCCCTTAAACCAACAAAGCAGAAGTCCTCAAAAAGATGGAGGAGAAAGCTAAATCTATGCAAGCTGTTAAAGATTACCTGCAGGTACAGCCACCCAGATTTAGTAGCCATTGGCCTTCAAAGAATTGGTCTTTTCCAGCCTCTTCCAGGCCTTCTCGGTCCAAACCCAGGAACAGCAGACCACCCAGGTTACAATCTCAGGCTACGCACAGGCCTAAGCAGTGGGGGCTCCCACTTCCAAAACAGGGAGTAGTAAGACACTCCCTAAGGGAAAATGGCACAATGACTTAACTTTAACCATTCCAAGCCGTGTTCAGCTGCCTGCTCCCTTAGGAGGATAGCTTCCCTGCATGCAAAAAACTGGGAACTCATTACCCAGGACAAATGGGTTTTGAATATAGTTTCCCAAGGATACAGATTCCACTTCCACACCCTACCAACCCCAAAGGGTTGGCCAGACCTACCCCCAAATCAGTGGGCAAAGGCTCAACAGCAGGTTCTCTCTCTTCTAAGTATCAGGGCTATTCAGCCTGTCCCAGCAGAAGAAAAGGGACAAGGTTTTTATTCAAGACTTTTCCTGGTACCCAAAAAAGTCAGCTCCTGGCATCCTATCCTGGACCTCTCTATTCTTAACACTTCAACAGCTGCTTCCTATGCTAGGCAAAGATGCCTGGTTGGCAACCTTAGACTTAAAGGAAGCTTACTTGCACATTCTAATAAGGGAATCTTGCAGGAAATACCTACGCTTCAGGGCAGGCTCCATACACTATCATTTCTCTGCACTTCCCTTTGGCTTATCTACTGCGCTCAGGGTATTCACAAAGTGTCTAGCATTACATTTTGCAGGCAGAGAAATATTCAAATATACCCATACTTGGACGATTGTCTGATTCAGGCAGAAAGCCAGGAATTGCTATTAAAACATCTGGCATTCATAAAGAAACTTCTAAACTCACTGGGGTACACCATAAACGAAAATAAATCTCACCTAGTACCCTGCCAACAAATTGTATTCCTGGGAGCAAGCTTGAATACAACTTCCCAGAGGGCTTTCCTCACTCCAGAGAAACAAGTTTATTTGACAACTTACTTCAAATACTGGCCACAAAGACCCAGCTGTCTGCAAGGAAAATCCTGCAGGCGTGGGGTTCATGGCCTCTTGCATTCTACTAATTCTATATGTAAGACTGCATATGAGGAAACTACAATGGTACCTAAAAAGCCTATGGTGTCAACATTCTCAGGACCTGGAGTCAATGATTCCTATCATTCCTTACATAAAGACAGAGTTCCTTTGGTGGAAAGAGGCCTGCTACCACAACAAGGTGCTCCCTTTCACTCTACCCCCTGCCGCCCAAACCCTAACAACAGACGCATCAAACTATGCATGGGGAGCTCACTTGGCAGGGCGGTGCATTCAGGGCAAATGGAACCCGAGACAGATGCACCTGCATATCAACCAAAAAGAAATGTTAGCTGAACAGAATTCCCTGACAGCCTTCAAGGACCACATTCTTCCAGGACAATTATTGGTAAAGACAGACAACACCACAGTTATGCGGTACATAAACAAGCAGGGGGGAACCCACTCGTACCCTCTCTGCAGACTAGCCATGGCTCTGTGGAACACAGCCTTGAGCTACCAAGTGCATCTACAAGCTCAATTCCTGCCAGGCAAGCCAAATTCACTGGCAGACGACCTAAGCAGAAATCTCATGGACATGCATGAGTGGAAACTGGAACCAAAAATATTCAACTTCTTGAGAAACAAATGGGGGAATCCAGAGATAGACTTGTTTGCCTCCCCTCAGAACTACCAATTGGACAAATTCTGCACAAGGACTTCCCACAGTCAAGCTTGGAAAGTGGATGCCCTGTCCTTTACCTGGGAAAGCCTCTCCTCTTGAAGGTTCTGCTAAAGATCAAACAGGACAAACCAAGGACGATACTGATTGTACCAGACTGGCCATGCCAGCACTGGTACCCCTTTTTGCGCAGTATGACACTGCTGGAACCATGGCACCTGCCTCGGACCCCTTCCCTGCTGTCCCAGCAGGAGGACCATATTCTGCAGCCTCAGCTTTAAACCCTGAACCTTGCAGCCTGGCTAATTCCTTGAGTTCATCAATAGCATCCCTCAGTAAGCAGGTGCTAGATGTCATTCTGGAGGCAAGGATTCCTAGTACTAGAAAATCCTATGCTGAAAAGTGGAAAAGATACTGTTCCTGGAGCCAGACTTAGGAGATGGGCACAACGGTGCCCATCTTACCGCATATTCTTCAGTACTCAACAGAAATGCTCTACAAAGGCCTTTCTTTCTCGTCAATTAAAATTCATGCCTCTGCCATTTCAGCACATTATAATACTGAACCACCCCTCTTCTCTCACCCCCTGCTAAAGCAATTCCTCAGAGGGGCCAAAAATTTAAGACCCCCCACCCCCAGGAGAGCCCCTACTCCAGCCTGGGACCTTAACTTTGTATTGGAAAAGCTCACTCTCCCTCCTTTTGAGCCAACTGCAACTGCAGAGTTGAAATTCCTTTTCTTGGAAAACAGCCTTCCTTCTAGCCATCACTTCAGCAAGAAGTGTGTCTGAATTACAGGCCCTCATGGCAGTGGAGCCCTTCATCATCTTCCATGCAGACAGGGTGTCCCTCAGGACCAATCCTGCCTTTATGCCCAAGGTGGTGTCTAGTGTGGCCCTTAATCAGTCCATTCATTTGCCTATTTTTTCCCAAATCCACAAAACAAAGGAGAACAAATACTGCACTCTTTGGACGTGCACAGGCAACTTAGATTTTATTTGGACAGGACTAAGCCCGTCAGAAAATCTGAACATCTGCTAGTTGGCTTTGCTGCAGTGGCAGAGGGGAAAGCCATTTCAAAGCAAACAATTTCGAAGTGGATAGCCCATTGCATTCATTTCTGCTATAAGCACCATGGAAAACCTACCCCACAGGGGATAGAATCACATTCCACCAGGGCTGCATCTTACCTCTACAGCCCTTCTCAGAGGTGTTCCTATCAGGGACATCCTAGAAGCTCCTAGGACCTTTTACCCCCCAGACCTACTTTCGTTAGAAAAAGAGGTATTAACTTCAAAGAAATTTTTGAAAGGAAACCAGATAACAAACAGAAGGTGAAACAATCTAAGATGGGCACTTACAATGCTTTAATGAACGTCAAATCCGTGTACATTCCATCCAGGAGGTTTAGGACGAAACCAACTGGTTCCTACTCTTGTGGAACCAAAGGGGTGGTATACCTGGGTATTTGTACCACGTGTTCGAGTTTCTACATGGGGAAGACAGAAAGAGAATTCAGGAGACGGATCTATGAACACTTATATGACATGGCTAAACAGAAAGAAACTAATGCTTTTTTTAAGCATTCCCTTCTTTGCCCAGGTTCTATCATCAAATTCTTTGTTTTAGAGCAAGTGGAACCGGATCTCAGGGGTGGTGACTGGGAATCCACCTTCGAGTACCGTGAGCTAGTATGGCAATTATGGTTAGACGCAGGGAGACCACCTGGATTGAACGGGACTATTAGCATTAAACCCGTATTAAAGCTTAGAAGGGCACGATTATAGTTATTCCATCCTAACTAATTAGTTTTGTTGTCCCATGTTTACAAACACTATGCCCTTGTTTTACTACCACCTGGCACTTGCGCATCTTATCAGAATACACGACTCAGGGACCCAAGATTCACTAGTTTCCTTTTCTCTAGCTCCCACGCTCTTTTTCTTTGGTTTGACAACCTGACACTTGGTCCTAGGGTGTCTTTTTTGATGTGAATTATGAGAAAGAACCAAGACTCCTATTACAAACTAACATTAAACAAAATACTCCCTAACATTTCTAACAGAATTCTATCTCCCAGGTTCATCAGAACTTATGGATTTCCAATGTTTCCAATAGCAGTATTTTAACTATTTTAATTTTGATTCTATTATATTTTAAACAGCGTTTTTAATGTTTTGTAATTATATATGCATAACCCAGCTGTTAAATATATATATTTTTTTTAACAACACAAGTTTTTATCTCCTGCTCAAATTAATGCAAAGCCCCTTTAAGGAATCCAACAACTGATTGACAACACTTGTTTTCAATTAATGTGTTATCCATGGTTATATAAAAAGGTTTGGCTTTAGCAAATGCTTTTGTACTCACTTGAAAAAGCTCAGGATTACCCTGAGCGAAAGCGCTTGTGTTTATTTTCTCTTGGACCTACTTGAATAAAGGATTTTCGTATTCTACATCAGCTCTTGGTTTTTTGTTCCTGGTGGCTGTGGAGTCGTGTTACTTGGACATCCTAGAAGCTACTACCTGGAGCTCTGTATATACCTTCACCAAGCATTACCACATGCCTATTTTTTCTAAATCCAGAGCTGGTTTTGCCACTGCAGTCCTGCAGGACTTAATAGCTGGTCCTAATGCTCGCTAACTTCCTCCGCCCTTCCTTAGCTTTGGGAATCAACTCAAATGTAATGACTGCAACAGTGAAACACGAAGAACATAGTACAGTTGTGTACACTTACCATAAATGGAGATGCTCAAGTGTATTCACTGTTGCAGTCCTGGTTACCCTCCCTCCAGCCCCCTGACTTCTCTTGGCTTTACCTTTCCTTCTTGTTTGGTGTATTTAAGCTTTCTGGTGTATTTACTTTTTGATGGAGGTGTAACATAACATATAATTGCTTCCCATTATGGGGGCACCTGACATCTGGGGCAAGAAAAACTGATGTAATGGCATTGGCTGCATGTTTTATACCCCTGATGACCTGACGTCATGGAAGAAGAGACAGCATCTGATGCAGGAATCCAAGACTCTGGTATTCAGGCTGGATGAGGGCTACCTGCAGGCAGATAACCCAAATGTAATGACTGCAATAGTGAATACACTCAAACATCTACATTTATGGTAAGTGTACACAACTATACTTTTTATCACCCTTATCTAAAATCTTAGAATGGGTCATACACACACACCTCATGGATTACCTTCAGAAAAACAATTTGATATCCAAAAGCCAACATGGCTTTAGACCCTTTCATAGTACCACCACTGCACTAATAGCATTAATCAGTACAGAAACAATGGACAATTAGTCTCTGCCATATTCTTAGACTTATCTAAACCATTCGATATGATTGATCAAACAAACTTCTCCATACACTATCTACCCTAAAACTCAGTTTTTCCTCCTTCACATGGTTCAAGAACTATCTATCAGGTCACCAACAGACTGTAAAATGGCAGAACCAAATATCTTCTCTACTACCAGTATCCCTAGGAGTCCCACAAGGCTCCATCCTAGGCCCATTACTCTTCACTGTACTCACCAATCAGTTCTCATCCACCATGCCAAAAGCCACAATAATTCAATACGCAGATGACACCACAATCATATGTGCCACCCCAACACTTGAACACCTCCTCTCCCAAACACAAAAATGCTTCTCACTAGCTGAAATCTGACTTAGCAATCACCAGTTTATTCTTAACCCAGCTAAAACCAATTTACTCCTCTTCACTTCTTATAGAGCCTTCCCCCAATCGGACAACTTCACTATCACCTCTAATAACAAAACTGTTATTACCCCAACTACCCACACCAAACTTTTAGGCGTGGAAGTAGACAATCACCTAAGATTCAACTTGCATATTTCCCAAACCATAAAAAAGGTTCACAAAAAAATAGGGCTACTCAAGCTATCCAAAACCACAACAGCCAGGGCACATCTACTATCCCCCCTCCTCTATGCATCCCCAGTATTTACCAACCTCCATAAAACAGAACTATGTAAACTGGAAACCTGCTATAATAAGATAGCTAAATTTGCAACTGAATCAGCATATAGAACACACCACTGTGTATCTTTCAAAAAACTGAACTTGTTGGAGTTCGCTCATTTACTTCAACTCAATCAATTGTCACTACACAAGTTATACTATCGTTAAGATAAAATCCCAGCCCTCCATAATCTAATACATCCTCACACCACAGCAAGAACCTTGACATCAAGCACCCTTAACCTCCTTGAAGTTACCAAACATAACAATGAGGCAGGAAAATCTCTCTCTAGCTGCTACATTTCGAAACTCTGGAACTCCGTACCTACCCACCTAACATCAAATAACTCCACAACACAATTCAAAAAACTACTAAAAGCCCACCTAAGTAACAACTGGCTATGCTCGTCTCACCCCTGGGTAAAGACTGAATTACAAGAAATATCTACATTCATTGATGATGTCAAATCTAGTTTCTCACATGTAAATGTCTGCTGTTATAAGCAAGAAATGTCTATACTCATAGATAATCTCAAGTCTAGTTGCTCCCATTTAAATCTCTGTTTTTATAAGCTAAGACAACATTATAAAACTATCTACAAATCTGCTAAGTACTGTATATATTCTTTCTGTAGAAGTCTGGAATATACTGCATGTGTTGAATGTAATATACTGTATGAAGAGATGACTGATGCCTCTGATGACTATCTTACTATGAGCCTGTGCTAACTGGCCATATTTACCTATGTTTGTAAACCTATTTTTGTATGTGTATACCACTATCCTTATTAACTTGTTCATATATATGAATGCAGCTTTTGTTTTCATGTGTAAATGGAGCTTTTCTCCCCGGGCCTCCGCTGAAAATGGACGTGTCCAGTTGGACTTTCCCAGTCACCAAATGTAAAATAAATAAAAAATAAAAATTATGAAGATCCTGTGGAACATAACAAAGATGCTGAATGGATAGAAGTAGTAAAAGAATGAATAAAAAGTTCAAAGGTACAGGATATGAAATGGGATGAAGTAACAGCAAGAGAAACTAAAAACCTCCAATTGAAAAACCCCAGGCCCTGATGCAATACATGACTTCTTTTTAGAAGTATTAACATCTTTGCACAAAGATTTAGCCATGGGTAAGAACTATTTAAATGTGCACCACGAACAGACACCAACCTAGCTAACAACAGCAAAAACAATGCTCCTACTTAAGAGTGAACCAGCAAGCTACGCTAAAAATGATAGACCAATAATTTGCCTTCCGACAACATATAAACTATACACTGGAATTTATACCGACAGAGTTTATAGTCATTTAGAAGAAAACTCAATTATGGCAGTAGAACAAAAGGGCAATAAAAGAAAGGCATATGAAACAAAGGAGCGTTTGTTGTTAAATGAAGTTGTAGTGGAGAACTGTAAAAAGGAGAAGAATCTAAATATGGCTTAGATTGGCTGCAAAAAAAGCATTTCACAGCATCCCACATTCATGGGTAAGAGATTGCTTAAAATGTACAAGATACATCCTACACTGACTGATAAACTGCATCACAGCGACCATGAAACAGGCAAATCACTTTGCAGTTAAGCCATGATTAAGGACAAATTATTATTCCAGGGATAAAAATCCAAAGGGGGATGTTCCAGGATGATTCTCTGTCACTGTTGCCCTTAACCCATTAAGCTGGTTTCTTAACACATTTGGTCATGCCTGTAACTTGGCTGCCAGAAAGCAATAAAGTGTAAAGACTTCTCATCTTCTCTGTCAGTTATTTAAAACTGTATAGCTCATCAGATGAGAAACTGAAAGCACAACTGCAAGGAGTCAAAAATTTTTCAGATGATATAAGAATGTCATTTAGTCTTGATAAATGCGCAAAAGCAATCTTTAAAGCAGGAAAGCTTGCAGCATCAAGAAAACATCAGTTTGGGATAAGAGTGTGAAATAAAAGAACTTGAGCAGGAAGGAGTGTATAAATATTTGGGAACTGATGTAGAGTCAACAATAAAACATAACCAAATGAGAATAAAACTTAGGCAGGAATATTTTGGAAGACTTAAATTAATCCTGAAAACAGTGTTGACATCTAGAAACAAAATTCAAGCTATAAACCAATTTGCTGTTCCTGTCCTAACTTACAGTTTTAGAGTGACTGACTGGCCCCAAAAGGTGCTGGATAGATTAGATAGGAAAACAAGAAGGATTCTTCTTGCTCATCAAATAGTTTATAAAATCAGTGCATACCAAGATTATATATTTCCCGTTCCGGAGGAGGTATGGGCCTACTTGAAATTGATTACATGTATAGATCTGCTATTCTGGGACTGCATACATATCTGCTGATGTCGCAAGGCCCAAATATAGTGAAAGATTTGAAACATGAGGAGAATAAATCTAAGATGATGTCCCTTCTTAGTCTAGCAGAAGCATATCTGCATCAAGCGGGAATGGAAATCAAATGAGAAGTAGATAAAAGTCAGGCAGTAACTGAATATGCCAAAAAACAAAAGACAGAATATAAGGTGAATGATCAGGTGAGAATGCAAGAAATGTAGCAAATGCATAAATATCGTTGCAGTTATAGAAAACTCCTGGAGGAACACCATGTTGATCAAGATCAAATGCAGGAATGGCTAAGGAGAGGCAAACTCAAACCAAAAGACGAAAGGTTAATATTGGCAACCCAAGATAGTTGACTATATATACGTTGGTTTACAAAGTCCATTGAACATGTGGGAGAAACAAACAAATGTAGGTTTTGTAAAGCAGAATTGGAAACAGTTGCACACCTTGTTGCCGGTTGTGATATACTAATGACAGAAAGGCTTTATACTGAATGACATAATAATGTGGCAAGACTGTTGCACTGGGGATTGTGCAAACATAATATTGATGTAGCTGAAAAACACTGGAAACATGAGCCACAAAGCATCATAGAAAATGAAGTCTACATCGTGTGGGATCACTCATTATCAACGGTTCAAAAGATAGATGCGAGAAAACCAGATATAGTGGTCCATGAAAAGAAGGCAAAAGTAGCATTGATCCTTGAAATCACTGCACCTAGTGACTAACAGTGTCTTGCATACATAGTGAGAGACCAGCTCATAAAATATCAGGATTTGCAGGCAAACACGAGAGTAATGTGAAAAAAGATAGCCAAACAGTTCCAGTAGTAGTAGGAGCAACAGGTCTTATAAAAATAATCTACAGTCATGTTTAGATATGTTACCAATACATGGAACTTCGTATGAATTGCAGGAGTTATTACTGGGCACATTGTGGGTGATGTGAAGAGCACTTCTGGCTGACATCAAAGATTGAAACAATACTAATTTCATGAACTTTAATTGTACTTTGACTGAGGAATGGGGTCCATTCCTGTCATGGTATTAGAAACCCAAAAGATTTGGTGAAATTAAAGCGAGTGAGAAGGAATGGTTAAGGAGGGGTGAATTTAAACCAAACGACGAAAGGTTAATATTGGCGGCCCAAGATAGCAGACTACATACACATTGGTTTACAAAATCCATAAATTGTGAGAGAGAAAGACAAATGTAGGCTTTGTAAAACAGAATTGGAAACTGTCTCATATCTTGTTTCTGGTTGTGGTATAGCCACGGAGTACCAATAAGTGCTCTAACACCACTGTTGTTATTGTCACAATTTCCTAATAAAGCTAAACAAATACTTGCAGTAAAATATAATGTCCACTGTAATAGCTGCCAAAATTCCATAGTTAATCCAAACTGCTTTTTGCCAAATAACGCTCCAGTTGCGTTCTGAACAATACGCCAACTCCAAGTTTAAAATAGCTTGTTTATTGACATAGATACTCGTATAGTTCTAAATAAACCTCTACAAATTCATGTCCGAGGTTGTGCAAACTAACGCTTGAAGCGTAATACTATAAAACATTAAAACAGTAAACGGACATTCAGTATAAGTTACTGCGGACTTATTAAAATGGTTAAGCACTTTCACCCATAACTTATGGGCTTCTTCAGAACACCTTCATTTCAAACTGTCCGCCTTTTGAAACTTCAATGGTGCCAAATTGAATTTTAACCATTCAAACTTTTTAAAGTAACAGTACATGATATTGTCAACTGCAACACTAAACTAAATACAAAATTAATCACCAAAATCAATCTATTACACTACTTGTTAGTATTGCAATACAAACTAACATATAAAATATTTTAAATATTAGTATCCAAATACATCATTTAAAACTATACACAAATATTTGACTGTTCGCAACTGTATTGTCATCAAATACAATAATTAAAATAGTCATCGAACTGCTAAATGACCACTTGTTGTTCCAGCCCTACCCATCCTTATTATCTGTTGTACGACAATGTTACATGTTGAATAACATGAAATTATTAAAAATTATTAAAAATGTTAAATATTAGTGCAGCGGGTTGCAGTCCATCAACCTAACTGTAAACTAATAAGCAGTATAACTGCGAGCTTTCATTTAAATATAATACTGCTGATACCAACACTTTTTTACTTAAAATTTATTATATGATACCAACACTTAAACTTCTAAAGACTGAAAAAATGAAGTATAGGTTGTTTATACAGTATTTTAATTTTGTTACATGTTCACCCCAAGAATAGCCTTCAATGAAATACTGTCATTAAGACCCGGAGGAGTGGTGGCATCTGTATATATCTGCCACCATGCTTCTCGATAATTTAAAAGTTTATTATCTCTACCTCTGGGATCATTTCTGACTATATCTAATAACACAAATTTAAATTGGTGACTTGGACCTTTCTGTTCAATGTGCTTAAATAAGGCACTTTTTTGGTCCATTTTTCTTGTATTATACATGTGTTCGTATATGCGTTTTTTTAGGCTCCTTTCAGTTTTTCCCACGTAATAACTTGAACACTCTTGACAAATAGCAATATACACAACCATTTTGGTATTACAATTCCCCTTGATTCACCTAATTTTTGGTCTAAATGTATATTTTTAATACTATTTCTTTTTTATCAAAAATATAACAACATTGACTACAAGATCCACATTTGGTAGTATGTTGATCAGTATTCTTGGCTTTTTCATCTCTGTGTGTACTTCCTTTCTCCAAATATTTTTTAATAGGTTCCCATCTTGTAACACTATACCTGGTTTGTCTCCTATTATTTTCCTTACAGCCTCATCACTAGATAGTATATACCAGTAATTCTTTATAATTTGTATAACATCCTCTATTTTTGGACTGTAAAGTAATATTAAAGCTGTTTGCTTAATTCCTTCCCTATTTTCTTTTACCAACATCTTCTCATTAAATCCATTGAGTTTATTCACTTCTTTACCTAACCCTAACAGGGGTTTGTATATTGTAGCCCATAGACATAATACACCATGTATCCACTTCGTCCAATAATTTCCTGGGATAACCTCTTCCATGAAACATGTTGTGGATATGTCCAATTTCTTCCAATAAGGTTTTATACTCCGTAGTCATTCTCATAGCCCTTATACATTGGCCCTTATATATATATATTCTGCTTTAATTTCTTGGGATGACAGCTTCCGTATGCCAAATAATCATTGGAAAAAATTTCTTTTCTATAGATTTTTGACTGTAATATACCTTTATCTGAATAAACTAAAGTATCAACGTAAGCCATACCATCCTTATTATATGAATGCGTAAATTTCAAAAAAATCACTACTGTTGTTAAGAAACTGAATAAACTCTAATAATCTTTCTTCACTATGGTTCCAAATTATGTATATATCGTCCAAGAATCTTACATAGTGGACAATGTACTGGAAAAAAATCACTTGGGAATAGAACAGATTCTTCCCAATCAAGCATAACCAGGTTGGCGTATAGAGGAGCACACGCGGCTCCCATAGCCACCCCCCTGGTCTGCCTGAAATATTCTCCTTCATAATATATAAAATTATCGTCCAATACTATGTCTAACATTTCCATGAATAAACTGACCTCATCCCATTCTATACCTGCATACTTTCTAATACTATTGCCAAATGCCTCAAGGCCTGTTGTTTTAGGAATGCAGGAAAAAATGTCTATAACATCAATTGTTACAAACGTATACCCCTCATTCCATGCTTGTATAGGGAAATTCCTCAAAAATTCCCAAGAATCTTTGACTAGATGGGAAATATTTTCATATATATGTTTCAATTTTACATCTAAATATTTTCCCAAGGGATATGTTTTGGAATTGCTGCCAGAAATAATAAGTCGAAAGGGCGGATCAATTATATTTTTATGGCTTTTCGGAATACCTACAATGGTAGCCAGTCTAGGACATTTCACCCTTACAAATTTATAAGTGTCTTTATCAATCCTAGCATCAATCAAAAATTCTTCTATGTAACTGGCTATTCTCTGATATGCGATGTTAATTTCATTCAACGATGTAGGTTCAGAATTCCCTGATCCATATAAGATGTTATGTATCTTGTTAATGTACTCAAAATTATCATATAGTACCACCCCTCCGCCTTTGTCTAGCTGTTATGTTTAACAATATAGATTACAATGAAAGAAATGTGATTGAACAAAAAAGAGACATGGGTCTCAAGGTTTTGAGTACATTTATACCAGTACATCATCCTACTATAGAGATATATGAAAAAATTCTGTCTAGAGACATCTACAGAATGTACAAAGAAACTAATAAAGTGTATACTAACAATAATTTGACCGAAAAGGAAAGAGAGTTACTCAAAAATTTGCAAAAAGGTGACAGTATACGGGTAATGAAACCAGATAAAGGCAGAGGGGTGGTGTGGTGGCATCTGTATATATCTGCCACCATGCTTCTCGATAATTTAAAAGTTTTTTATTATCTCTACCTCTGGGATCATTTCTGACTATAATAACGCAAATTTAAATTGGTGACTTGGACCTTTCTGTTCAATGTGCTTAAATAAGACACCTTTTTGGTCCATTTTTCTTGTATTATAAATGTGTTCGTATATGCGTTTTTTTAGGCACCTTTCAGTTTTTCCCACGTAATAACTTGAACACTCTTGACAAATAGCAATATACACAACCATTTTTTTATTACAATTCCCCTTAATTAACCTAATTTTTGGTCTAAATATTTTTTTTAATACTATTTCTTTTTTATCAAAAATATAACAACATTGGCTACAAGATCCACATTTGGTAGTATGTTGATCAGTATTCTTGGCTTTTTCATCTCTTTGTGTACTTCCTTTCTCTAAATATTTTTAATATTGGTTCCCATCTTGTACACTATACCTGGTTTGTCTCCTATTATTTTCCTTACAGTCTCATCACTAGATAGTATATACCAGTAATTCTTTATAATTTGTATAACATCCTCTATTTTTGGACTATAAAGTAATATTAAAGCTCTGCTTAATTCCTTCCCTATTTTCTTTTACCAACATCTTCTCATTAAATCCATTGAGTTTATTCACTTCTTTACCTAACCCTAACAGGGGTTTGTATATTGTACCCCATAGACTTAATACATATGTATCCACTTCGTCCAATAATTTCCTGGGATAACCTCTTCCATGAAACATGTTGTGGATATGTCCAATTTCTTCCAATAAGGTTTTAACTCAGTAGTCATTCTCATAGCCCTTATACATTGGCCCTCATATATATATATATATATTCTGCTTTAATTTCTTGGGTTGACAGCTTTCGTATGCCAAATAATCACTGGAAAAAGTTTCTTTTCTATAGATTTGTGACTGTAATATACCTTTATCTGAATAAACTAAAGTATCAAGGTAAGCCATACCATCCTTATTATATGAATGCGTAAATTTCAAAAAATCATTACTGTTGTTGTTGTACTGTTTTGCTGATCAAAAGACAGGAATTGTAAATACACACAAACAATCTAGTTCTGATGGAAATGCTAACTCTGATTTTTTATACGGAGAACACAAGGGGAGGGAGAGAAAGTGGACGAGGGGTTACAGAAGAGATTCTCACTACCATCCATATCCAAGGACCCCACGTTAAATTCTGGTTCAGTTGTTACTGAGACAATAGGTGAGTCCAGTAATAATAATGTAGGCATTCTACAGGATGGTGTTACTTACACCTATAGGAACTTTAATATATACTAACTATACTTTAAATACTGGACACTTTGATTTACTATCTAAGGGGATTAAATTTATTCCCACTAAGAGATTCAATCTAGTGGACTGTATTTGTGAAATAAAAAGATATGTGAGAAAGCTCAACCGGGCTATTTTATTTAAAGATAAAAAAACAGTGGGTGACATTTCTCATGCAGAGTTGTTCATTCCAGTAGTTAAAAAGAAAAGTACATATATACTCCCCATGCACCCCACCATTTCTATCTTTGATAAAGTAGTGACTAAACAGATTTACAAGTTGGATAGACAAATCGATGGACATCAGATCAGTTCCAATTTAACAAAAGAAGAGAGCAGGGTACTACAGGAATTAAGATGTGCCAGTAACCTCAGAATCATGAAACCAGATTGGGGGGGGGGGGGGGCACAGTCATCTATGATAGTTTTTTATACACTTGTAAGATACATGAAATACTACACAATTCTGGAAATTATTCTATGTTGTCCTTGAATGAGATCAACATAGGGTATAGAAAAATAGACACGTATTGAAGAATACTTACTAGATAACAGGATCAATAATGACATCTATACTTATATTAAGGTTGAACATCCCGTATTAGCTTCTATAGTGGGTATTCCTAAAATTCACAAGAATATAGATGAACCGCCCTTTAGACCCATTATATCAGGGAGTAGGTCTAAGATGTTTAATATAGGTAAGGTTATTGATACCTACTTGAAACATATATACGCCACTATTCCACATATAGCTAAGGACTCATGGGATTTTCTGAAACAGTATCCTATTTATCTATCCAGTTCTGATCTGATATTTGTGACTATTGATGTCATAGATTTATTTTCTTGTATACCAAAAGAAGATGGTCTATCAGCTTTTGCTACGAGTATAAGAAAACATACAGATATCCAATGGGACACCATCTGTCTTCTCACGGATATGTTGTCCCTGGTTCTCGAACATAATTACATTATATTTGAGGGAGAATATTACAAACAGACCAAAGGCGTAGCTATGGGAGCAGCTTGTGCTCCCATATACACCAACTTGGTCATGCTTGAATGGGAAGAGAGGACTATTTTAGATAGTCACTTTATGACATACATAAATATTACGTCAGATGCCTTGATGACATATATTTGATTTGGGATGGTGGAGAACAACAGCTAGCATTATTTTTACAATACATCAATAGTAGCAGTATTTTTTTTAAATTTACCTCCTCTAGTAGTCACGAAGGTGTGGCTTATTTAGATACATTTGTGTCAAAAACAGGGGATGAGTTTAAATCCAAAATTTATAGAAAGAACACTTTTTTGAATAGTTATTTGGAATATTCTAGCTACCATCCGAAGAAACATTTCACGAATATATATAAGGGTCAGCTTATTAGAGTAGTTAGGATGACCTCACGGTATGAGGACATGTTGGATGAGGTGAAATTTATAACGTCCTTATTTAAGGACCGAGGCTTTGACGTTAGAGTTATGGAAAATGTAAGTAATTATGTTGTGAGGAAATGGGGTAACCAGTACAAGCCTTTGTTGTGTGAAAAATATAGGACAGCTATTGTTTCGACTGTGGATATATTGCATGATATGAAGTCTGAAACTTGCATTTTTGGTAAATCTTGCATTTTGGAATTTGGCATACATTCAGGTAAAGTTAAGAAGATTTTAATGAACAACTGGCATATAATATCTGCTGATCAAGATATAGCACCCACATTAGGTGAATGCCCAAGGTTTGTTTATAAGGTAGGGGCCAACATAAAATCTATTTTAGAGAAGGGTATCTTTATTAAGAAGACAGAATACATGAAAACTGCAAAATGTGGGGCATGTAAACAATGTCACACTATATTTCAGGGAGACGGTGTGAAATTGGATAATTACAAACATACTAGAATTAAATTCTGTGGGGGCAATTGTACAACTAAAATGGTGGTGTATATTGCCATCTGTAGAACATGTTCAGGATTCTATATAGGTAAGACTCAAAGGAGTTTAAATAAACGTATATACTCTCACCTTTATAGCATCAGAAGGAAGGATGAAAAAAATGCTTTGTATAAACATATTAAACAATATGGTGACAAACATTATTTTAATTTTGGAATAGTGGACATTGTGCACACCAATAACAGAGGGGGGTGACTTTAATAATTTATTATTATATAAAGAATTTTGGTGGCAAATGTATACGGATGCTTCCACTATACCAGGTTTAAATGACACTGTATCTGTCAAACCACCATTGGTCTTAAAATGAACTATCTATTAGGTACATTGTTATATGTTTTTAAACATGTTTTGATGTGATCTAAATGTAAATGTTTTTGTTAACATTTTTTCAGTTTTTTAACTTGTTCACTTTATCAACACATATTATTTGTAACATTGCTTTTAGAAATAACATGAATATTATTTAATATTTTATGAATAGAGAACAATGGTCTAGGATGTGTGTATAGCTTTAAAATTTCAAACTGAATTTTGGCGCAAAAATGTTATTTAAACAACTGTGATGCAAGCTGTGGTGTTCTGAGGAAGCTTGTTTTATTCAAGTGAAAGCGCTTAACCATTCTTTGTTTGTTGGCATCACAATAAACTTTTGTTCACTTCTACTTGGTTTCATTGAAGGTGTTGTGGACTGTTATGAGCGTTGAATAGAGGTGAATTCCCAAGGCACAGAGACGGAATTTTGCACACAGTGCATTTGCTGCTTTTTCTTTTCTAGTTGAACTTTTATAAAAAAGAAATAGTATTAAAAAATATATTTAGACCAAAAATTAGGTTAATTAAGGGGAATTGTAATAACAAAATGGTTGTGTATATTGCTATTTGTCAAGAGTGTTCAAGTTATTACGTGGGAAAAACTGAAAGGTGCCTAAAAAAACGCATATACGAACACATTTATAATACAAGAAAAATGGACCAAAAAAGTGCCTTATTTAAGCACATTGAACAGAAAGGTCCAAGTCACCAATTTAAATTTGCGTTATTAGATATAGTCAGAAATGATCCCAGAGGTAGAGATAATAAAAAACTTTTAAATTATCGAGAAGCATGGTGGCAGATATATACAGATGCCACCACACCTCCGGGTCTTAATGACAGTATTTCATTGAAGGGTATTCTTGAGGTGAACATGTAACAAAATTAAAATGCTGTATAAACAACCTGTATTTCAGTTTTTTCAGTCTTTAGAAGTTTGTGTTGGTATCATATAATAAATTTTAAGTAAAAAGTGTTGGTATCAGCAGTATTATATTTAAATGAAAGCTCGCAGTTATACTGCTTATTATTTTATAGTTAGGTTGATGGACTGTAACCCGCTGCACTAATATTTAACATTTTTAACATTTTTTAATAATTTCATGTTATTCAACATATAACATTGTTGTACAACAGATAATAAGGATGGGTAGGGTTGGAACAACAAGTGGTTATTTAGCAGTTCGATGACTATTTTAATTATTGTATTTGATGACAATACAGTTGCGAACAGTCAAATATTTGTGTATAGTTTTAAATGATGTATTTGGATACTAATATTTAAAATATTTTATATGTTAGTTTGTATTGCAATACTAACAAGTAGTGTAATAGATTGATTTTGGTGATTAATTTTGTATTTAGTTTAGTGTTGCAGTTGACAATATCATGTACTGTTACTTTAAAAAGTTTGAATGGTTAAAATTCAATTTGACACCGTTGAAGTTTCAAAAGGCGGACAGTTTGAAATGAAGGTGTTCTGAAAAGCCCATAAGTTATGGGTGAAAGCGCTTAACCATTTTAATAAGTCCGCAGTAACTTATACTGAATGTCCGTTTACTGTTTTAATGTTTTAGTATTACGCTTCAAGCGTTAGTTTGCACAACCTCGGACATGAATTTGTAGAGGTTTATTTAGAACTATACGAGTATCTATGTCAATAAACATTCTATTTTAAACTTGGAGTTGGCGTGCTGTTCAGAACGCAATTGGAGCATTATTTGGCAAAAAGCAGTTTGGATTAACTATGGAATTTTGGCAGCTATTACAGTGGACATTATATTTTACTGCAAGTATTTGTTTGGCTTTATTAGAAAATTGTGACAGTAACAACAGTGGTGTTGGAGCATTTATTGGTACTCCGTGGCTATACCATTTTCAAGTTTTTTCTTGTTTGACTATTACCAAGTTGTTTCTGGTTGTGATGCACTAATGGTAGAAGGACTTATACTGAAAGGCATAATAATGTAGCAAGACTGTTGCATTGGGGATTGTGCAAACATTATAATAATGAAGTAGCTGAAAAACTCTGGAAACATGAGCCACAAAGCTTCATAGAAAATGAAGTTTATATCACATGGGGATCATCCACTGCCAACAGTTCAAAAACAGATGCGAGAAAACCAAATATAGTAGTCCATAAAAAGAAGACAAAAGTAGCACTGATCATTGAATCTGCACCCAGTGACTACAGTGTCTTGGGTACAGAGAGACATAAAGTCATAAAATACCAGGATTTGCAGGCAGAAACGAGGGCATTGTGGAAGAAAGATACCCAGACAGTTCCGGTAGTAGTAGGAGCAACGAGTCTTATAAAGAAGAATTTACAGTCATACTCTGATATGTTATCGATGCATGTAACTTCGTGCGAATTGCAGGAGTCATTACTGGGCACATTGCGGGTGCTGCGAAGAGCACTTCTGACTAACATCAAAGATTGAAACAATACTAATTTCATGAACTTTAATCATACTTTGACTTAGGAATGGGGTCCATTCCCATCATGGTATTAGAAACCCAAAAGACTTGGAGAAATTAAAAAAGTTAGCTGGAGTAATGCAGTTATGAGTTAATTCAGAGCATTATTGAGTGCTGTATTTTAATCACCTAATGTAGTTAAAGTAAGTTTTATGGTTATCCATTGCTTCAGATGCTAATTTCAATTCATGTTCCACTTTACTCTTCCTTATGGTAACTTTTTGATTTTTAATGGTCTTCATTGTAGAGTCTTTAACATGGATAGATTTTGATGTATTACAGACTTCATTTTTTAGAGCATATTAATACAAACATTCCACCTGAATGGTTTATTTTTGTTCCCCCAGATATTTGGCTGTGATTGGGACCACTTGGTTATACTGTTCGTTAGACTGGAGTAAAATTCACTGGCAAAAGTGACAACTGAGGATGGGCTGGAAGTCTTGCTCTGGAATTTTAAGAGCTGATCAGATCTGACTAGATGAAACAATACTATAGGAATGGTGCAAGTAGGTGTGATGTTAGGATGAGGCTAGAAGATTTGTATCCCTAGTGGGTTACTTAAATATTTGTAAAGGGAAGTTTGCATTTAGTAATTCTGGAAACTTTTGGCATAGCTAGCCTTTATGTTAGATCTGCCCCAGTTAATCAGTGAGTAGTTGAAATCACTTATCAGAAAGGTATTTTTACTTATGTGTAGATTAGTAAGACCTCTCAGGACATGTAAGGTGACTTGTAGCAGACTATATGCTGGATAGATTAGACAGGAAAACCAGAAGGATGCTTCATGCTCATCAAATGATTTATGAAAATCAGTGCATGCTAAGATTATATATTCCCTGTTCCGCAGGAGGCATGAGTCTCCTTAAAATGGATTACATGTGTAGATCTGCAGTCATGGGACTGCACGCATACATGCTGACGTTACAAGACCCAAATGTAGTGAAAGTTTTGAAACATGAGGAGAATAAATCTAAGATGACTTCCCTGCTTAGTCTGGCAGATGCATATCGGCATCAAGCAAAAATGGAAATCAAATCAGAGGTAGAGAAAATCAGGCAGCAACTCAGTGTGCCAAAAAACAAAAGAAAGAATATAAGGTGAAGGATCAGATGAGAAGGCAAGAAATTTGAAAAATGCATAAATATAGTTGCAAGTATAGATAACTCCTGGAAGAACGTCATGTTGATCAGGTTTGAACACAGGAATGGTTAAGGAGAGGCAAATTCAAACCAAAAGATGAAAGGTTAATATTGGTGGCCCAAGATAGTGGGCTACATACAAAGTTTACAAGTCCATTGAACATGTGGGCGAAACAGACAAATGTAGTTTTTTAAAACAGAATTGGAAACAGTAGTACACCTTGTTGCTGGTTGTGACATACTGATGGCAGAAGGACTGTACACTGAAAGGCATAATCATGTGGGAAGACTGTTGAACTGGGGTTTGTGCAAACATTATGGTATTGAAGTGGCTGGAAAACACTGGAAACATGAGCCACAAAGCATCATAGAAAATGATGTCTACATCACATGGGATAACCCATTGCCAACAGTTCAAAAGATAGATGTGAGAAAACCGGATATATTGGTCCATGAAAAGAAGACAAAAGTAGCATTGATCATTGAAATTGCTACACTCAGTGACTGCAGTGTCTTGCGTACGGAGAGAGACAAAGTCATAAAATATCAGGATTTGCAGGCGGAAACGAGAGCATTGTGGAAGAAAGATACCCAGACAGTTCGAAAAGTAGTAGGAGCAACGGGTCTTATAAAAAAATAATCTACAATCTAATTTAGATAAGTTACCAATACATGTAACTACATACAAATTGCAGAAGGAATCATTACTGGGTACATTACGGGTGCTGAGAATAGCACTTTTGGCTGACATCAACGATTGAAACAATACTAATTTCACAAACTTTAATCATACTTTGAATTGGGAATGGGGTCCATTCCTATCATGGTGTTAGAAACCTAAAAGACTAGGAGAAATAAAAAAGGCAGACTGTAAATTGATGATTTATCCTTTTTTAGAATAATTCAACATTCATCAAGTTCTGTTTGTGGGTCACTGGAAATTTGTCTAGAGATAATTTGGTCTCTGATAAATATTGATACTCCTCAGCAGTTTCCAACAAGGGGGAATGCATGATGAAACCCAGTAAAGAGAGCTTGTTTTTACTTTGAAATCAAGTCTTTGTTGCGTCACAGATCTGGCAGTGTTCAAGTTGCAGGAGTGCCTCAAGATCCAGCTGTGTATTGTTAAAACTTCTGTCAGAACTGCCTTGATATGGCCCAGACTGGAATTTACTCCAATATGTTAGCATGTCAAAAAGGGTGTCTTTGCTTAAAAAAGGCACTGTTGGAGCAACAGTTGCTTTGGCCAGTATAAGGAAGCTGTGGTACAAAAGATGCTGTCTCATCATAGATGAAGAGAATTGGGCTGTTAATTATCTTATCCCAAGCTTCACACATACTGGATCTCCCTAGAAGGAAATTCGCTACATAGCTGTCTGTTAAGATAGTTATCTTCAATTTGTATGTAGACATCATTGTGGTGATTGTAGGATTCCAGTCAAGGTCATTCTCTTATCCATGTGTGATAAATGCACAGAGAGCTCCAGCATGTATCTGCATGTCCTTATTCGTTGAGCATCTCAGTTCATTCACACCAACATGAGCCACCATGAAATCATATTCAGCCTGTCTGAGGAACTGCAGTTTCTTTATGGTGTCATGGACTCTGTCAGTGCCTTGGCAGCCATCACCCTGTCTGTCCAGCACAGTGAATGTCAAGTTGGTGTGCCTGACAATGGAGGTACTGCTTAAAAGGTAATTTTTAACAGGACGTGCAGACTTAGTGGAAGGTTATGTGAGTATGGTGAAGTTGTGTTAGTTGATTGCTAATGAGGCTTTTGGAGGTATGGGTGAATTTTTATTAGAGTAGCCTCCCTGTTTTATATAAATTGTACCTCGCACAAATAATGTCATGTTGGTCCACGTGTAGTGGGTTACTTAGTAGCATTGGGCAGCAGTTCTTACACTGTTTCAGAATACCATAACAACTGCAGTGAGGCTGGCAATAGAAGGGGTAATGGTAGACAGGGCTTCAGTGTTTGCCAGGTAGGTCAGATTACCAAGGCAGGAATTTCTTTATTTGCAGTTTTTTTCCAGGATAGTCCATTGGGCTACAAGGAGCCCATTTTCAGTGGAGTCCTGGGGAGAAAAGCTCCAGAGAAATACAAATACATAGTACAGAAGGAGCACAAATCCATAATATACATTTCAATTAAATGTTAAATACATATTTCGTGTAGTACAAGCCCATATTGCACAATTCAAATAGATGTTACATAATACAGAAATAAAAGATTTTCATTAGGAAAAGTACATCAGGTTACTTCAGTAAGTAGTAGTTTTTTTAGGGAATTACAATAAGGTAAGGATGTAAAACTTGAGGTAGTGACAGCAAAGTTTGGAAAGTTAGGAAGAAAGTATGGTAGAATTAGGTTAGATGAGAGCAAGAGCATTTCCATTGTGAAGTAAGGTGCGAGTGCAGTGAGGTTTTAAACAAGGAGAAGACTGCTGGTGGTGCGGATGGGAGAAGGGAGAGAGTTCCAGAGGCGTGCAAGAGAGGAGGACATCAATTGATTCCCAGCAGGACGTGTTGGTTTATGCAATTTAATTAGGTTTTGAGAATTGGATCTTAGGAGTCTATCTGGTTTATGCATTTCAAATGTATTTGCTAGGGAGGGGCAGAGAGACAGGTTATGAATGAGTTTGTGTGCTTGGATGAGCTGGGTATCTGTGAGGACGTTTGGTAATTCTAGCCAACTTAGTTGGTGAAGGGAATTACAGAGGTGAGAAGAGGCTCTATGACCTGCTGCAAATTTGGATATTTTGTTATAACAAGATGAGAGTTTTGTTTTGAGGGAAGACTGTAGGCTGGATAGGATAGATGCACCATATAAAAGGGATGGGATGAGGTATGTATTAGCTAATGTAATCCTGGTGATGGGAGAGAGAAAGCGACTGTGGCGGTAAAGCATACCTAATTTTTTATGGGTTTTTTTTTCATATTTGCTTGTAGATGCTTATCAAATTTTAGTTGATTGTCCATGATAATTCCTAGTAATTTTGTGTCAGAGACTTGTTCTAGGGTGGTATTATTATTGCTGGTAATTATGAAGGTTTGTTTGTCTAGGGAAGAGGTTTTGGATGCATTAAATAAAATAAGTTTTGTTTTGGTTGCATTAAGGGCTAGATGGTTGTTGAGCATCCACTGTTCAGTGGAAGAGAAAGTGGCTTGTGTTAAATTGTTTAGAGTTGTGATGGAAAGGGAGGAACAGATTATAGTAGAATCATTGGTATATTGGATGAGACTGGAGTTGGGAATGGCTTGGAAGAAATCATTTATGAATATGTTGAGTAGTAGGGGCCTAGAATGGAACCGTAGGGGATGCCTGTGGATGTATTAAGGAAGGGGTGAGGTAGCTTTTTTCCATTTAACTGCTTGTTGCCTGTTTGTAAGTTAGCTTGAGAACCACTGGGTAGAGGAAGGGGGATAGGTTAAGTTTAGAGAGTTTGGTAAGAAGGAGGTTGTGGGATATAGTGTCAAATGCCTTAGAGAGGTCAAGGAAAAGAGTGGATACGAAGTGGCCAGAGTCGCGGGCTTTAATTGTTTCTAGAAAGGAGAGGAGGGCAGTCGAGGTACTATGACCTGGTCTAAAGCCATGTTGTGTGGGGGTAAGAAGCTGATTATTGATAAGGTAGGGTAAGAGTTGTCGGTGTACGCACATTTCAAGTAACTTAGAAATAGGGGATAGGATGGCGATAGGGCGAAAGTTTGAGATGTCATTATTATAACTGCCACTTTTATGGAGAGGAATAGTAAAGGCCTTCTTCCAGAGCTGGGGGACCTGCTGATAGGGAGAGCAGTGGCTTTTGTGGCTACTTTTAGGAAGTAGGAGTGAATTTTGTCAGGGGCATTGGAACCAGGTTTTAATTTTAGGAGAAGTTTTTTTATGGGTGAATATAGAGATGGGATTGATAGAGAAAGGTGGAAGTTGGGGGCAAGGGATGCTAGGGGAGGAAGGGATGGGAGTACATTGAGGAGGGGTTGTAGAGGTGTTGATGAAGGATGATGTTAGCTTGCTTATGGACTCTATGAAGAAAGAGTTAAATTGGGTGGCCAAGTCCATGTCAGTGGCATCTGGGTTGGGGCAAGGGTTTTCTTTTTTTCTCGGGTTGAGGAGAGATGAGATTCCTTTCCAAAATAGTTTGGGATTGGTGGTGTGTTTGGTTTGATTAGTGGAGAAATAGGCTTTGTGGTGTAAGATAATACGTTTTTTGACTTTATTTCATAGTGTTTTATATTCGTTTAGGGCGATAGTGGTTTTATTTTTATGGTAACGTGTCCAGGCTTTATCACTGAGTCGCATAGTAGCCAAGGTGCTTTTGGTTAACCAGGGTACAGGGTTACTTTTTATACATTTTGTTTTTAGAAGGGCAAAGGAGTTGAGCAGGTTTGTGAAAGTAGAGTTAAAGTAGGATAGAGCATTATCTAGGGGAAAGAGTTTTTAATGGGTTCCAGTTTGTGCTTTTTAGTGCATTTGAGAAGGTTTCAGCATTGAAGTTCTTTAGGCAATGAGTGGAAATGTAGGTGTGAGTTAGTTGTATAGAAGAGGGGAGACAGTGGGCAAATGTGGGGAAATGGTCAGCTAGTGGGTCTGGGAGAATACCACTATCAGCGATATAGTGAGGGTGGGATACTAGAATCCAGTCTATTGTAGTTCCAGTGATGGAGTTCTTGGAAGGCCTGGTAGTGGAATTGATTAGTTGTGTAAAGTTATATAAGTTAATATTGAGTGAGTTAGTGGGAGATTGGATTATAGCCCAGTTTATGTTCATGTCCCCCAGGATAATTGTTTCATGAGTAATGTTGATAGAGACCCAGGAGAGAATATCTTCAAGGGATGAGATATTGTCACCAGGGCGAATATAGAGGCAGAGAACAAATATGAGTTTATGCTTGTTTAAGTGGAATAGGGATGGTATTATTTCTGCCTTGCCAAAATTGGGAAAGGGTTTGGTATAGGGGGTGACTGAGGGATGCTGAGTAAAGGAGTGCTACACCACCTCCCTTTTTTTGTGTTCTGTCATTCCTTAACATGTAGTAGTCAGGAGGAGTTATTTCAGAATCTTGTATGTGGGGCTTAAGCCAGGTTTCTGAGATGGAGAGAATATCGGGCTGGTTATGCAGAAGCCAGGCATGAATGAATGAATGAGGCAGGAATGATGTATTGAACCAAATTAGTCAGTAGGCTGAGAAGGTTTGTTATGTAGGTAAACCACGCTGTGTGAGGATTACTAAGTGTGGTAAAGATGCACTAACACTGATGCAACAAGTGCTGAGCTTACATTGAAGTAATGTGCAGTCAGATCTGGGACTAGTACACAGTTATAGTTTTGCACAGCACATGATTACAGAAGTAAGAGGGCATTGCATGAATTCACTGCAGTAATAATATGAGAGACTGCCAGCTGTATGACATAGAGAGGTGAAGACTTAAGTATGCCAAGGTTAGAGGTAGTTGAGACACAACAATTAGCAGTTAAGATAGGAGGAAATAAGATAAAATGTAGACATATAACCAACATCCTGGAAGAAAGCCATGGTGGCTGTAATACCTAAAGATAGATAAAGACCCATTAATCCCAGCTTCATGTAGGCCCATTTCAATTTTAAACCATGATTATAAAGTGTTTATGTCCATAGTAGCTAAAAGAGTGGCAGAGGTATTGCCAAATTTTATAGATCTGGATCAGTTTGGTTTTGCGGAGGGGAGGCAAATATTTGACCACATTAACAGAACAGTGGTGATCCAGAGAGAAGCAGAATGTAAGAAAATACCACTATTGGTGTTGGGTCTTAATGTAGAGAAAGCATTTGACGGAGTACGCTGGGATTTTATGAGTAAGACAGTGAAAGCATTTTCATTCCCTGATATAATAATGTTAATAAGAAGGCTATATGAGGGATTGCAGGCAAAAATTAAAGTGGGAGGGTTCTTCTTTGATAAATTGTATCAAATTAAACAGAGGAAACAGGTGGGGATGTCATCTTCCCCCTTATTTGCGATGTATTTAGAATCATTGGCAAAGAAAATAAAGAACACAGAAATTCAAGGATATAATTGGTATGATCAAGAAAAGTTGGCTTTATTTATAGACAATATTGTTTTGTACCTGATAAAACCAGAAAAGGGCATCTCATTGTTGTGGAACATTTTGGGATAGTTTCATGCCTTTGAAGATATACAGTTAATGAAGATAAAAGAAAGCCTATAGCTCTAAACTATGTACCCATACATGACTTTGCTCAGCAATACCAATATTTATGGGAATATGATAAAATGAATTATTTAGAAGTATGGATTAAAAAAGGATTTTGTTATGGCAGTTAAGGTTCTGTGGGAAGACACTAAATAAGATAATACAAAAACCGAGGCACACTGAAAGTTTGTTTTTAGATATGGATAGCAAGTTACAAGCAGTGAAAATGTTTAGTCCCCTTAGTTTTATAATGCAGGTCAGGCATATTTTTATCAATTAGGGGATATGATGTAGGTAGTAATTAATAAGGAGTTGAAGGATTTTTACCAGGAGGGGAAAAGGGCAAGGGTCAAGTGGAATAAGTTGAGCTTTGCAATAGAACTAGGTGGTTTAGTATTACCTGGTTTGAAGGGATATTTTAGAGCTACACAACTGAATCTGATATACATTACACAAGGAGAAATATATAATTCAAAATGGAAAGGGGTGATAATGAAGCAGGGAGGAAGTTCAAGGAATAAGGAAAGAGTAGGATTTTGGATGCAGATCCTTTAGGAGAATACAGACGAAGCATAAATAATATTATATTCATAAAAATAGTAGTATTTTAAGAGCTAAGCCAACATGAGAATGGAGAAAAGAGATTTTGCCGCTACGGATGACTGCATTTAGATGTACAGAGAATAGGCAAGAGGGGGCTGGAATTTACTGGTGAAAACTGGCAACGGAACCAGATTTTTGAGAGCAAATAACTAGAGAGGGCAAGGTTATATAATGGGAAGAGGCTAAGAAGATATTTTGACTGCAGGCTAGAGATTGTCTTCACTATCCAGGATTGCTATTGAAGTATAGGCAAAAAGAAAGGGATAGGTGAATTCTAAGTGAAAGATCTGCTCTGGTAGAGTTTTTAATTGAATGTAGAACAGAAGGTGCTGTGAAAGAATGGATAATTAGTGGATTATATAACATATTGCACAATAACTGTAGGACTCTATCAGAGGATGTTAGAAGAGATTGGAAGAGAGATTAGATAAGCAGTTCACAAGGAGTAGGAAATGTAAGGTCAGAAACACCAGTTCCATGGGGCCAAGTGCGATATTAGAAAGTAGAATTTATGCAGAAAATAAGTCTTGTATATCCCTTACGCACATTCTTGAAAGAGCATTAAAAGCATGCTACTTTCCTTATATCTGGAAAGGGGCTTTTGTTATCCCACAGCACAAAGGAAGCCCTTGTGTTAGACCCCTCAGTAAGTAACACTACTCAGCTTCACAGGTATATTACTGCAGTAAAGTCCTGCACCGTCAAAATAAAGGCCCTACAGCTAAATCATATACAAATACAACCCAAAAAGATCTCACGTTTTATATCTGTAGACGTACATGTACTTGCTATTTTAAATCAAACAGTCATTTTGGTGACTGTACTCTGTTCATACAGCCAAATTATAGAATTCCGCTCTCCAAAGATTGGGGCAGAATCTAAAAGTAAATATTTTCTGCAGCTGCTAAAAGTCTGCCTTATGGCCTCCTGGCTACTGTTATGTCATAAAGCTTGACCATTAGTACTCTTCATTAACAACATTATAATTTCCTAGCAGCTTTTCATTCCCATTCTTACCATATTAGCCTGATCTGTACTTTTTCCTAACCTTAATTTCTCTGAGACTTATCTGTCTCACTCTAGCATTAACATTCTTTTCCTGTCTCTCCTACTTTTCAAACGTATCAGCTTATTGTATTGTGCAAGAAACTGTGTTCTTTTAAAATATATTTTTCTTTGTGCATTCTAATAACAGTTATTGCTAACCCTGTTCGTTAATGCCAGTACTCGTGACCATTCTCTAACGCCTGTGTGTCATTTTTAAAGAAGTTCACAAGACAGTGGCATTACCTGTTGTTAACAAATTTGAAGATCTTGTTTGATGAGGGCAATAATGATGCAGTCCATGGCTTTGCAGACAGGAGGGCTACGGCTAATGAGTCTGCAGTTTCTTGGGTCAGTGGTGGAGCCACCCTTATGAAAGGATACCACCACCACCACAGTGAGGCATTGTTTGGAAAAATAACCTGTGCTAAGTCTTAGACTGGCTAATGTAAGGAGGGCATTAACAAGGGCGTGCTTCACACTGTGTTCATAAGACAACTCATAGTGTTGTTGGGACCTATTGAGGAAGAATTTTTGGGAGATTTTTAGGTTTGATTCCCTCAGCCTCCATTGCATAACAGTCTAACTCTGAGCAAGTCACTTAACCAGACACCACTTCCGGGCCGAGTGTGAAAAAGGACCAAGGAGGTCGCTGATTTACTTCAGAAAGCAAATTTAAATAAATAAATATTTATGGGGCTATTTTAGAGCTACTTATTTAAGGCTCATATGCATAACACAAGCAAAAAAGTATAAATCAAAGTGGAATAAGATGATTATAGAGCAGAGGAGGAGATCAAGAAAAAAGGTGAGAGAAAGCAGGATTTTCAATGAAGATCAGTAAGGAGAAAGTATTCCAAGAACTAAGTCATCACGGGAATGGAAAAATATTTTTTCCACGGGGATCACTTCAGGTAGGGGTACAAAAATGGGCACAAGTGGGCTGGAGTTTACTGGAGAAACTGGCAAAGGAACCCAGTTATTTGGAGCAAATAACTGGAGAGGGAAAGGAAATAAGAATAAAAAGTTGTTTAAAAAATGATAGTGTTAGTTCAAGACCTAAGTAACTCTTGGCTTAGAATTCTTTTCATGATGTGAGCATCTTTAGAAGAAACTGACACATACCAGATAGTGATGTGCATCACTGCACATGTACCAGATAGTGGTATGCATTACTGCACTGCACATGTTCCAGATAGTGCTGTGCATTACTGCACTGACACACGTACCAGATAGTGCTATGCATTACTGCACTGACACACTTACCAGATAGTGCTGTGCATTACTGTACTGACACACGTACCAGATAGTGCTGTGCATTACTGCACTGACACGCGTACCAGATAGTGCTGTGTATTACTGCACTGATACACGTACCAGATAGTGCTGTGCATTACTGCACTGACACAAGTACCAGATAGTGCTGTGCATTACTGCACTGACACAAGTACCAGATAGTGCTGTGCATTACTGCACTGACACACGTACCAGATAGTGCTGTGCATTACTGCACTGACACACGTACCAGATAGTGCTGTGCATTACTGCACTGACACACGTATAAGATGGTGCTGTGCAGTACTGCACTGACACACGTAGAAGATAGTGCTGTGCATTACTGCACTGACACATGTACCAGATGGTGCTGTGCATTACTGCACTGCCACATGTACCAGATATTTATTTATTTGACTTTTGTTAACTGGGTTAGTCCGACTGGGCTGCAGAGCTTCTTTTCAGCAGATACCAGAGGCGAAAAGCTCCACATTTAAACAAATACAAAACAAAAGATCGTAATATAATATACAAATGTATATATATAGGAGAAACAGAATACAACTTGTACATGAACATGTTAGAATACAAGAGTAATATTGAGGGTTTAAACAGCCATGGTACATATTAAGTATATAAAATATAATATAAAAAGTTAGATTCTGTCTAACAATTACCATCAGAGAGAAATTCAAGGTTGGTAGAATATCCTAAAGACATTAAATGAGTAGTTGTGGTAAATTGTGAGAGCTGAGAGAGGAAGGGGAAGATGAAAGGGAGTAGTTTAGGTGGGAGTGGGACAAGGACAGGTACAGGAGTTAGTAAATAGGTCCTTTAGAAGGTTTTTGAAGTTAAGGAAGTTGGCATTTGTTCTTAGAGAGGGGAAGTTTGTTCCCCGCAGTGGTAATAGAGTGGTTGTATAAAAGTTTGCCAATATTTTTATTAGGTTTGTCAATGTCTAAGAGATTTAGGTCTATGCTGCAAAGGTAACACTTAGGAGAGTAGGTAGAGATGATGTCCTTCAGGGCAGAACAGCGGGAGGATTGATTTAAGATAGTGTGTGTTAGGTGGAGTTAGGGAAGGAGGAGTTGGTTATGGACTTCAAGCCATTGTAGGTTTTTTAAAGTTATGCAGTGGTGAGAGCGATAGGAGAGGTTGGCATCAAATCTGCCTATTCTGTTGTAGGTGGGTTCAAGTTTAGCTAATAGATTGGATTGAATATTGGTGAGAATAGGGGGAGCATAAAGTAAGGTTGAGAGAAGGAAAGTCTGTGCTACAGAGCATTTGGCATTAGTAGTGAGGTATTTTTTATGTCTGTATAAGAGACCAAGTTTTTGGTGGCTTGCTGAATATGTATGTCAAACTTTAGTTAGTCATCTATGATTACACCCAGAAGTTTAATATGTGTTTCAACAGAAATAAGTGTATTAAGAGAAGTACTGTGACTGTATTTTTGTGTTGCTGTAGCAATTTGGGGAGAAAGAGTAGAAGTTCTGTCTTTTTAGGAACTGAAAGGAGGGAATCTTGAGTAAGAGCAAGAAGGTGGGGAAGATCATCAGAGCACGAGATAATAGTGGAGTCATCTGCATATTGTATTAGTGAGCATTTGGAATTGTGTAGGTTATTTGTAAAGATATTAAAAAGGAGAGGACAAAGGATAGACCCTTGGGGAGACCTGTTTGCATTGGGAGAATGGGGAGGAAGTGGAAAGCCATTTGACAGATTGGAATCTTTTGAAGAGGTAACTGGAGAAAGTATGGTTGTGTACACTTGCCATAAATGTAGATGTCTGAGTGTATTCACTGTTGCAGTCATCACACTTGGGTTATCCTGCCAGGGGTAGCCCTCTGTTGGCCTGAATACCAGAGGCTTAGTATTTCTGCGTCGGTTGCTGTTGCTCCAGGACTGACTTCAGGTCATCAGTGGTATAAAATCAGGCAGCCAACGCCATTACATCAGTTTTTCTTGCCCCAAATGTCAGGAGCCCACAAATAGGGAGATAGGTTATGGTGGAAGAACACCACCAGCAGAAAGTAAATACCAAATAGCATTGTAATGAGTGAGTAAGAGAGAGAGAGAGAGACAAAGGGGACGGAAGGTGGGGGAAACCAGGACTGCAACAGTAAATACACTCGAACATCTACATTTATGCTAAGTATACACAACTGTACTATGTTCTTCGTGTTTCACTGTTGCAGTCATCACACTTGGGTCGATTCCCAAAGCTGAAGTAAAGGGTGGAGGCAGTCAAGAATTGTTTGGGCTGGCTAGTATGCCCTGCAGGACTGCGGTTGCAAAGCCTGCCCTGGATATGGAAAAGATAGGCAGGTGGTAATGCTTGGTGAAAATATGAACAGAACTCCATGTTGCAGCCTCCAGTATGTCCCTGGTAGCGACTCCTGTGAGAACCTGCAGAGGTGGAAGTAGCCCTAGTGGAATGTGTCCTGACCCCCTGTGGGGGTGGTTTCCCATGGTGTTTGTAACAGAAATGGATGCAGTGTTCAGTCCATTTTGAAATTGTTTGTTTGGATATGGCCTTGCCCTCTGCCCCTGCTGCAAAGCTAACTAGTAACTGGTCAGTTTTCCTAAACCGCTTAGTCCTTTCCAGGTAGAATCTGAGCTGTCTGTGCACATCTAAAGAGTGCAGGATCCTTTCCCCCTTATTTTGAGGTTTAGGGACAAAGGTGGGAAAATGAATAGATTGATTGAGAACCACACTGGACACCACCTTAGGCATGAAAGTTGGGTTAGTCCTGAGGGAGACAGTGTCAGCATGAAAAATGATGAAAGGTTCCACAGCCATGAGTGCTTGTAGCTCAGACACTCTTCTAGCTGAAGTGATGGCCAGAAGCAAGGCTGTTTTCCAAGAAAGTAATTTCAACTCTGCTGAAGCTGCAGGCTCAAAGGGTGGTAGCGTGAGCTTTTTCAACACAAAGTTAAGGTCCCAAGCAGGGGTAGGGGCTCTTCTGGGCAGCCTTAAGTTGTTAGCCCCTCTAAGAAACTGCTTGATGAGAGGGTGAGAAAAGAGAGGTGTGTCTGTGCTGTAATGAGCAGAGATGGCAGAGGCATGAATTTTAATAGAAGAGAAGGATAGGCCCCTGTGAAGTAGGTCTGCTAGGTAATCCAGGATAAGAGGTAAGGCGGGCTGTGCTGATTCAACTCCTTTAGCTTGGAACCAGGAGCAATACCTTTACCACTTGTCAGCATAGGATTTTCTAGTGCTGGGATGTCTGGCTTCACATATAATGTCCATGACTTGCTTGCTTAGGCTGGCCACTGGAGGAGAGGTCAAGGAATAAGCCATGCTGCCAGGTTCTGGGTCTGCAAATGTGGATGCAAGAATTCTCCCTTCTGCTTGGTCAGGTGCAACGGTGACAGACTGCGCAGTAGTGGGTACCAGTGTTGGCCTGGCCAGTCTGGGGCAATCAGGATTGCTGTTAGTTTTTCTTCCCTTATTTTGAGTAGTACACTTGAAAGAAGAGGTAGAGGGGGAAATGCATAGATCGAGAGGTTTACCCATTGGAAGGATAGGGCATCCACTTTCCAGGGCTTGCTGTGAGGTTCCCTGGTGCAGAATTTGTTGAGTTGGTGGTTGTTTTGGGAGGCAAATAGGTCCACCTTCAGTGTACCCCATTTTTGGGTTACGAGGCTGAAGATGTTGGGGTTTAATTGCCACTTGTGTGGGTCTAGGAGATTTCTGCTTAAGTTGTCTGCCACAGAGTTTTGGTTGCCTGGCAGGAAGTGTGCTAGCAGGCGAATTTGCATGGCTGAAGCCATGTGCCAAAGAGTCATGACTAGCCTGCAGAGTGGGTAAGAGTGAGTTCCTCCCTGCTTGTTGACGTACCACATCACTGTGGTGTCTGTTTTGATTAGGAGAGGCTGGACTTGTAAGAAGTCTTTAACTGTCTGCATAGATTTAGCTTTTTCTTCCATCTTTTTTTAAAACCTCTTCTGCCTTGGTGCCAAACAAATTATCTTTGTTCAATGGTGCGTCCAGTAATTTTGATTTGACATGGTATGGCAAGGTCAGTTCCTTAAGCCAAGCATGCCTTCTAAGTACAGAACCTATGACTGCTGTCCTGCAGGATGCTTCTAGGGCATCAAACCTACATTGTAGGGTGTGCTTAGTAACTTGGCTTGCAGAATGCATAAGCTCCTGTAATTCTTTATTTTCTGCACAAGAAGGAAAGGTAGATAATTTTTGTTTAAGAAGTTCCATTGTATGTTGCTGGTATTTCAACATGTGGAAATGACAATTTAAAGATCTAATGGCAAGAGTTTCAGAAGTGTATACTTTTTTACCCCATCTGTCTAAAGCTCGGGAATCCTTGTCTGAAGGGGTGGGATTCTTAGCTGTGATTGCTTTTATTCCTTTAGGTCCTTGGAAGATGACCTCTGGGTCAGCAGTAGGATTTTCGAAGAGAAATCTATGTGAGCCAGGGACTCTGTTGTACCTGTCAGGTTTCCTGGGAGCAGATGGTAGGGTGTCAGGAGTTAAACTGGATTCCATGAAAACATCATCCAAGACAGGAGGAATAGCAAAGGGTCTGTGTTGTGGTAAATCTAAAATTTCCATGAGTTTCTTTTTGGACTGAGGATAATCCTGGCATTCCCAATGGAAATGCTCTCTCAAAGTATGTAGGGTTTCACCAAAAGAAAAATCCTCTGGAGGAGAGGCAGAAGGGAATGGATTCCTCTGCATCTGAATTCTCATAGGCAGACAAGGGCATGTCTTCATAATCAGAAATCTCAGAGTCGTCAGACTATTGGTCCGATAAGGCTGCTGGGGACAAGTCTCTTTTTCTTTTAGAAGTGGTAGGCTGGCTTCCCCTAATCAGCATGATGAGGTGTTCTGCCATTTTAAGCATGTGAGACTGAGGCATGGAAGCAGGTGCTTGAGCTTGGGTCATCTATTTTTAGGCATAGTTCATACCCTGGGCCTTAGGAACTTGGTAGTTTTAGAAAAAATTGAAGATGCAGAAGAAGTAGTTAGTTTGTGTCGAATACTGGTAATGCAAAGAACTTCCTCGGAAGCTGGTGCCTGCTCAGTGGCTCCGGACCCATCTAAGGTAGAGACATCTGCAGGATCCTTAGTCAAAGAAAAGTCTCATGGAATACCAGACTCCGAACAGGTCTTGGTAGTGGCCTGCAAATCCATACAAGTGGGCATCAGGGGCTACGAAAGCACCTCACTGAATACTGGCAAACTGGCAACTAGCTTAACAGAAGCGTTGTTGGCAATTTTGGACATGTACGGTCTCTCTGTCTTTATCCTTACATTTTTTGGAAAATCGGTAGTCAGATGGCTTACCAAAGCCATTTCGAAATACGGAGATCGAGAGCAAAAGTATTTAACTACGATAAGGGCCCGATGACGTATAGTTCTGGCTTTGAACAAAGCACAAAACCGACAGCGAGGGACATCGTGGTCTGTGCCTAAACAGGTGATGCAGTAAGAATGTAAATCTCATTGTGGTATGTGCTTTTCACAGGCGAGACAATTGTTAACTTTTTCTGACATCGGTTAGAGCAAGAAAAAAGGATCCCCAACAGGATACTTGGCTTTAGAAGACTTCAACCTCAAATTTGGAAACAAAAACTCAGGTAGCGGCCGACCGGCACTCATGCAAACTGCTTCTGCTTCGGGCTCCTCTGCAAGAAAGACTAATGCAATGGCGTCTGCTGCCTGATTTTATACCACTGATGACCTGACGTCAGTCCTGGAGCGACAGCAACCGACGCAGAAATACTAAGCCTGTGGTATTCAAGCTGACTGAGGGCTACCCCTGGCAGGATAATCCAAGTGTGATGACTGCAACAGTGAAACACGAAGATTATCCATAATATAGTAGAAGTAGAGAGGTTAAGGGAAGAAAGTTTTGAGAGAAGTAGGGTATGGGAAATGGTGTTGAAGGCTTTAGATAGGTCAAGGAAGAGGCATGGGCCCAGTTTATTATTGTCCCATGCTTTGGCGGTAGTCTGTGTCAGTGAAATGAGAGCGGTACAGGTGCTGTGGTGAGGACAGAAACTGTTCGGTGCAAGCTAACAGGTTTTTGTATAATGAGTTTGAGAAACTGGTTATGAATGCATTTTTCTAAAAATTTGGATGGGGTGGATAGTATGGTGATAGGTCTATAGGTGGTGGGTTCAGTTGAATTGTCACCTTTGTGGAGGGGTATGACATAGGATTTTTTCCAGATGATATGTAGCAGATTTTTTCCAGATGATAGGTACCAGATGTAGTACTGTATCAGCATCTTATATTTCTCTGCTCATGAAACTTTTCTAAGCTGGTGTTGCTGAGCTTCCCTATGCCATTTCAAGAAGCTGTTGCAGGCTGTGTTTATTATTTTAGTGGTACTGGTGTTCACAGAGGGGAAACGATCACTTCATTGTGGCATTTTGTTACGTTTTTCTTTTTGGCCTCTAATTCATGTCAGCACATGCTGCACACTTAACAGCTGTAGTTACAAATTTCATGAAATGTCAACAGTGATGACAAGAGCTGAAAACTAATTTCATTTATTTTCATTGTAGTTGGACAGCAATTGCACAGTGTGTCTATCTAGAGAAGAAGGGGACTGTGCATTACATTTGAAACAGAAGTAAAGTAAGCACTTCTGTTCCAGATGTTTACATACGATCGTTAATGCTAAGTTGTTAACATTTTCTTTACACTTAGGCAACGGGAAATCCACACAGAAATGATTATATTGTAGATGGTTGATTTTAGGAATGCATCTTAAACTAGTGAGTCCTTGGTCTTCTGTTGATTGTAATATTAGAGAATTGGTTTGTTGTTGATCTTCATGTTTCACTGTTCCAGTCATTACATTTGGGTTATCCTGCTGGCAGGTTGCCCTCAGTCGACCTGAATTCCAAAGTCTTGGATCCTGCGTCGGTTGCTGTTGCCTTTTCCCTGACGTCAGGTTGTCAGGGGTATAAAAGATGCAGCCGACACCATTTTATTTGGTCTTTCTTGCCAAGCGGTGCCAGAAGCAGAAGCAGTTCGCAAGTGCTGGACGGCCGACTCCTGAGATTTTTGTGTTCGAGTTTCAGAACAGAAGTCTAAATTAAAAGCTAAGTACCCCATTGGGGAAACTTTTTTTTCTTGCTCCAGACCGATGTCAGAAAAAGTTAATGATTGTATTTCTTGTGGGAAGCAAATACCTCATAAGGACTTTCATTCTTACTGTATTCCTTGCCTAGGCCCTGACCACGACGTTGCTAGTTGTCGGTTTTGTGCTAGATTTAACCAACGCACTATTAAGCGTCATTACGATTTTGCATTAAGCTATTTTGGGTGAAGATTTAATTATACAATGTCGTCGGATAGCCATCCGACTACCGGACTTCACAAAAAACTCAAAGAAAAAGACAGGCAACCGAGGTCCAAAACCGACGACAAAGCTTCTCCTAAGCAAGTCACCGGTTGTCAGTGAGGCGCTCCCCTGACGCCCACTACTTTAGAGTCGTAGGCCACTACCGACTCCCACATGGAGTCGGACAGGCCGCTGGAAACTCAAGGTATCGGAGCCTCTGAGATTATTCCCTCAGATGGGTCCGGAGCTGCTGAGCAGGCATCGGCTTCTGAGGGTGTTTTCAGACCTAAACAATTATATACAAAACTGACTTCAAAGACTAAAACACCTTTCAAGGCAAAGAAACAAGTTCACCAGCCACAAGGACAGGCCTCCATGCCCAAAAAACAGATGCTCAAAATGGCTGAAGACTTAATTACCTTGATCAGGGGTTCCCACCCCCCTCCGGATAAGAGGCCTAGGCAAGAGACAGACTATGAATCTTCAGATCAGGTTTCTATTTCTTCTGATTCCTCTTCTGATCAGGAATATTCTCTTCCCCCCTATGAGGATTCTGATGCTGAAGAATAAATTCCTTCAGCTTCTCTTCCTGAGGACTACTCTTCTGGGGAAACCTTGCATACTATGAGGGAGCACTTCCACTGGGAGAGCCAAGATTTTTCAGAATCTAAGAAAAGGCTCAGAGACTTCCTTTTATTACCTCAACACAGGCCTCTAGCTATTCCACTTGTGTTGGACATTGTAGATGATGTGTTCTCGGAGTCTAGTCTGAGCCCTGATTCTTTACCTCCAGCTCCTGTTAAGCCGGACAGATACTACAGGGACCCTGACTCTCATAAATTCCTTTTCAAAAACCCTACTGCAGACCCAGAAACTATTTCTCAGGGTCCCAAAGGGGTCAAGGCTTCTACTGCAAAAAATCCTATCCCCTCCGACGGGGATTCTAGGGCACTGGGTAGATGGGGGGAAAAAGATTTACACGTCTGCTACTTTGGCTATAAGGGCCTTAAATTGCCAATTTCATATGCTTAAATATCAGCAATATATCATGACACTGCTTAAACAGAAAATGATGGCAAATTCTGATTGTGCAGAAAACAAAGAAATGCGGGATTTATTGCATGCGGCTGAACAAGTTGGAAAACATACTTTGCAATGTGGGTTTGATTCTCTGGAGGCCTCCTGCAGGGCTGCTGTTACGGGTTCTGTCATTAGGAGGCATGCTTGGTTAAAGGAACAAACTCTGCCTGACCATGTTAAAGCAAAATGATTAGATGCTCCTTTACGACGTGATACCGTGTGTTAAGGCAGAAGAGGTGTTAAAGAAAATGCAGGACAAAGCTAAATCTATGCAAACGGTCAAGGATTTTGTAAAGGTACAGCCACCTAGATTTAGCAGACACTGGCCTACAAAGAATTGGCCCTTTCCAGTCTCAGATAGACCTCAAAGGGGCAGATCCCGGCGCCCTAGAGGCAGAACACAACCGCAAGGATCCTACAGGCCTAAGCAGTGGAGTGCTTCTACCTCCAAAGGTGGAGAAGACAAAGCAAAATCATACAGGAAACAGTCTCAATGACTTCACCCTGCCTGCACCAAGCACTTACCTTCTGGCAGCACCCTTAGGGGGAAAACTAGCACTTTTTTCTCAAAATTGGCACATTATAACCCAGGACAAATGGGTTCTAGACATAGTGTCACAAGGCTACAAGTTTATTTCCATACCCTGCCAAGGGGAAACGGTTGGCCAGACCTGCCAAAATATCAATGGGCAGAGGATCAAAAACAAGTCGCAGCTCTCATGGGCATGAGAGCTATTCACCAAGTGCCACAGCAAGAGCAGGAACAAGGATTTTACTCGACTGTTCTTGGTACCCAGAAAGGACAAAGCATGGAGACCAATACTGGACCTATCTATTCTAAACACTTTCCTGGATATACCAAAATTCAAGATGTTGACCTTACAACAGCTCCTGCCCATGCTGGGCAGCAAGGCGTGGCTCGTGACTTTAGACCTAAAAGAGGCATACCTGCATGTCCCAATCAGACAGTCATGCAGAAGATACCTCAGATTCAAGGCTGGCTCAAAGCATTACCAATTGTCAGCACTGCCCTTTGGCTTATCTACTGTGCCCAGGGTCTTCACAAAGTGCCTGGCACCAGTAATTGCTTACTGCAGACAAAGAGGAATACAAATGTGTCCCTACTTGGACGACTGCCTCATACAAGGAGAGAACAAGGACATTCTACTACAGCATCTGACATTTGTGATAAGACTTTTAACATGCCCTAGGGTACACAGTCAACAAAAAAATCAAAACAAGTACCCTCTCAAGAGATAATATTCCTGGGTTCAAGCTTAAATACAACTGCCCAGATGGCTTATCTCACTCCAGACAAAGACAACTGACTACCTATTTCAAGGAAATGGCAACAAAGGCCCAGTTATCTGCAAGAAAAATTCTGCAGGCTTTGGGCTTCATGGCATCTTGCATCTTACTAATTCCATATGCAAGAATGCATACGAAGAAAATTCAGTGGTACCTAAAAAGTGTCTGGACACAATATTGCCACAGTCTGGAAACAATGATTACTCTAATTCCCTGCCTGCAACAGGAATTTCGATGGTGGTCAAAGGCTTGTCACCAAAACAAGGGACAACCATTCTCACTTCCCCCAGCCAGGCAGAGCCTAAAGACGGATGCTTCAGATTATGCCTGGGGGCACACATGGCAGGAAGAGGCATTCAGGGCACCTGGTCCTCAAACCAAAAGCATCTACATAACAATCAAAAAGAGATGCTAGCTGTTCAAAATGCCCTGACAGTCTTCAAGGACCTACTTCATCCGGGACAACTACTGATAAAGACAGACAACACCATGGTCATGTGGTACATAAACAAGCAGGGGGGCACTCATTCTTATCCCCTGTGCAGACAAACCATGGCTTTATGGGACACAGCACTGACTTACTAAGTTCATCTGCAGGCACAATTCCTGCCAGGAAAGACAATACTCTGGCAGACGAACTAAGCAGAAACCTCATGGATCCCCACGAGTGGCACCTGGATCCACAAGTCTTCAGTATGATAACAAAGAAATGGGGATGCCTGGACATAGATCTATTTGCCTCCCCTCAAAACAATCAACTAAAAAGATTCTGCACAAGGACTTATCACAGACAAGCTTGGAAGGTGGACGCCTTATCTTTCAACTGGACAAACCTATCAGTATGTGCCCTTCCTCCACTGCCTCTCCTCCCCAAGGTACTCCTAAAGTTCAGGCAGGAGAAACCAAAAATGATTCTGATTGCCCCAGACTGGCCACGCCAGTGCTGGTATCCGATCTTAAGGAACTTGTCCCAGTGCCCAGCCTGGACCTTACCTCAAATACCTCGTCTACTGTCCCAGCAAAACAATCGATTCTGCACAGCCAACTCAGGACCCTTAACCTGGCAGCATGGTGGATAATGTAGCCATACAAACCACACCTCTCAGTAAAGTTGTGATGGATGTCATTTTAGAAGCCAGAAGGCTGAGTACTAGAAAATCCTATGCTGGGAAATGGAAAAGATTTTGCGCTTGGAACCAAGCTCAAGGAACAGATACAGCGGTTCCAAATATTCCTCAGATTTTACAATACTTAACTGAGATACTGGACAAAGGCCTATCTTTTTCATCAATTAAAATCCATGCCTCTGCCATTTCAGCTCATTACAATACAGAGCCACCACTGTTTTCTCATCCTTTATTAAGACAGTACCTCAGAAGAGCCAAAAATGTAAGGCCTCCAAGGAGAACGCCAATACCTGCATGGGACCTCAATTATGTCTTGGAAAAACTCACCTTACCTCCTTTTGAGCCAGCTGCTACAGCGGATATAAAGTTCTTATCTTGGAAAACAGCTCTGCTCCTAGCAATAACTTCTGCAAGACTAGTTTCAGAGCTACAGGCTCTCATGGCTGTGGAACCCTTTATCATTTTTTATCCAGACAGGGTATCTCTGAGAACAAACCCTACATTTATGCCTAAGGTGGTATCCAGTGTAGCCCTTAACCAAACAATTAATTTGCCAACTTTTTTATCCAAATCCACAGAACAAGGGGGAGAAAATTCTGCATTCTTTGGATGTACACCGACAACTTAGATTCTAGTTGGACAAAACTAAAGTTTTCAGAAAGACAGAATAATTACTAGTGGCATATGCCACAGCATCTCAAGGAAAGGCCATCTCTAAGCAGACTATTTCAAAATGGATAGGTCACTGCATTCAATTCTGCTACTCACAGCATGGCAAACCAGTGCCTAAGGGCATTAGGCCACATTCAGCCAAAGCTGCAGCCACTTCTGCAGCCTTTCTCAGGGGAGTGCCAACCAAAGACATTTTAGAGGCTGCTACTTGGAGTTCAGTGCACACTTTTACAAAACATTACAGTCTACCTCTTTACTCTAAATCAGGGGCAGGCTTTGCCACTGCAGTTCTGCAGGGCCTCCTAGCTGCTCCTAATGCTGTTTAGCTCCAGCCCCCCAACCATAGCTTTGGGACTCAACCCAAATGTAATGAATGCAACAGTGAAACATGAAGAACATAGTACAGTTGTGTACACTTACCATAAATGTAGATGTTCGAGTGTATTCACTGTTGCAGTCCAGGTTACCCTCCACCATCACCCTTATTTTTGCTGGAACTTATCTTTACTTCTCTAATCTATACAACCTGGGTGGTGTATTTGCTTATAGATGAAGGTAAAGCTTATTTTGGTGCATGTATGTTTTATTTACATAATTTTAGCCTACCCTTTTGGGGGCATCTGACATCTGGGGCAAGAAAAACTAAATAAAATGGCATCGGCTGCATCTTTTATACCCCTGATGACCTGACGTCAGGGAAGAGGCGACAGCAACCGATGCAAGACCCAAGACTTTGGAATTCAGGCCGACTGAGGGCAACCTGCCAGCAGGATAACCCAAATGTAATGACTGCAACAGTGAATACACTCGAACATCTACATTTATGGTAAGTGTACACAACTGTACTTTGTTGCTGTTCCATCTTGGCACAAAAGTATTGCAATACATCTTCATTGAGTAGAGTGTACAGCTGCTTTTGTTGTGATTCTGTTGTGAAAAATCTTTAAAAAATTGATGTAAATAGGAAAAAAAATGCTGTAATTTTGGGTAAAATAGATGGCACTATCTTCTGAGATTTTTAATTTTGAGTTTTTCTGTTATGACATTTGTAATTCCAGACAGTGAGAGTGAAGATTCTTCAAGCTCTTCCAACGAAAGTGAAGAAATGACAAAGCCTGTTTCTCGCAAGTACAGTAGCTCTGAGTCTTCAGATGGCTGCAGATCTAGAATGACAAGAAACAAGGCTGTTCTGACAAAGCACAAACACGGTAATGTTATTTTCCATTTGCATTTTTAAACAGTTTGATCCGTTTCTAAAAATATATGTTCTGCTGCTGTGAAATTCTTAAGTCTGTTGGTATAGCCCTTCTTTTAACAGTTTTTCATGACTCAGATGTATATGGCTAGTAGAGTATTGATTGTTTGCCCCTGAATCAGTACACTACTTGAGTGTCAGGATGGAACAACAACAACATAGCAATATTTGAATGTTACAATAGTGATTCAGGAGCTGTATGTCGTTGTGCATTCAGGAGCCAGTGTTCTGAAACTTGAAGTATTTTTTTTTTTCTCTTGGGGAAATCCACATGATGCATCATAAGGGAGGTTTGCAAATGTATTTGTATAGCATGCTAGATGGGTAGCTGCTGCCCACAAATGTAGCGCTGAGTAAGTACAGATTCTTATTGAGAGAGAGACGACCTTAAAAGAAGGAAATTAGTGATTGAGATGAAAGAGGTGTGTCAGAACATCATTCAGCAGCCTAACAATTCAGCTTTAGAAAGTTTTCTGGCTGGAATGAATGAAAGACTGTTAGGTTATGAAAAAGAACTTATTGCTCGCAAGAAGGATAAACTGCAGAGGGATATATGTGACAGTGAACGGAAGTCTGGATTTAATGTTTCAACTAGCCAATCGAAGAAACTGCAGAGGGTGAGATTTCAGCAAGAAGCAGGAAGAAATGTAAACAATGGCTACATTACATCAGCAGGCAGTGAACCTTCGTTTGTAAATAACAGTGGTGAAGAGAACAAATTTCCAGGACTTCCTGAACCAGCCAACCCGGGCTATATGATCAAGAATTTTCGTGAATCAGGGAGGAATTATGGTAAAAAGAGGTCCAGAAACTGTGAGCATGGACAGGACAGTTATGGGGAATATAACCCCAACTACCGGACATATAAAAACGGCAAGTGGTACTGAGTTAAATATTGTAAATAATGATTATGTAGTACATTTGTCTGGATGTATTTTATCAGGTACTTATGTAGTACTGTTAAATAGAGGTTTAAAGTTTAGTCCCACAGCTTTTCCTAGAGGGTGTGAACTGAAAATTGAAGTGTTTAAATTTATTAGAAAATTGCACTAAAAATCTTTTTTTGCATAAGATACAAATATAATTGATGAAAACAATGTGGACATTGAAGATGATCTAAGTGAAATGAGTTTTCATTCATGTGTTTCTAATTTAGAAACTGATGCTTATTGTAAGTTAAACACTGAAAATGTGACATACAGGGGATGAAAATATACAGCAATTTTCTTCTGCTTTACAATTTTCAATAGTTAAAGAGCTTGAAAAAGTGAATAAAAGCAAGAAAGAATTTAAATATAATTTAAGTAGAGAAGAATGGAAAAGTCTATTAAAGTTAAGTGAAAATAGGGAATTGGTGTTTAAGCCATCAGATAAAGGGGGTAAACTAGTGGTGCTTCATTACTGTCAGTATCTGAATATGTGATGTTATGTAGTCCAATCTCACCTACATTCTTACCCGTGCCGTGGTTCAGAGCCGAACCCCGGCTCCGACTCAGCCATACTCTAGCTCTAAGTCTTTCAATTGGCTGGGCTAAGAAGGTATCCCAAGCTGCACTGCTCCCTTTCCCCAGATCACATTTGCCGCTCAGTAGCTCGGATGTGGTCTCGCTCTTGGCTGTGGCTAAGTACCTTTTTTGTCTTTATTGACAGTTTTTGCTTCAAAAACAAAAAGCTATTTTCATAGCTGTGTGTTGTGTGTATACTTGGTAAAAAAAATTGTTTCTGGTATTATTGTCTTTTGTGGTGTCCCGCTAACTGTTTCCCCTATGGGCTAGGCCCGTTTCAGTTAGAGGACCTAGTCCACCACTTCAGTGTTTCTTGTTAGTTAGTAGGTACCTATCCTTCGGGCTAGGACTGTTTAAATTAGAGGACCTAGTCTTTCCTTGTGTTTTCCTGTGGAGACCGATTAAGTTAGAGGTCTGGTGTTTTTGTCTGTTGTGGTTTTGCTTAGTTCCTGCGCTTTATATATATATCAGCGGTTTATTGTGGTTAACAGTTGGTTTTTCTTTCATCATGTCTAAGGATGCGAAAGAGTATAAGCCCTCGGGCTTTAAGAAGTGTTCTAAATGTGGTTATAAGATGTCCATCACTGATGGACACACTGTCTTGATTGTCTGGGGGGCTATTCACCTCCAGGAATCTTGTACTTTTTGTCATGCATTTAGCCTGCGTGTTCTTCAGGAGAGGAAGAACAAACTAATTTTGAAAGGACTTTTGAAACCCTCCTTCAAGGAGGATTTGGGAAGGGCTTCTAGCTTTAAGTCCTCTCCCTCTAAGGCTAAAACTTCTAAGGCAAAAAGTGTTCTCCGGCTCCATCTGTATCCTCGGAGCCTCCGGAGAAAGTAGTGAAATCTTCTGTGGTATCCTTGGCTCCACTGTCCTTGGAGCTGCAAGAAATTAGTATATTGACCGAATCTGCTTCGGCTCCAAGTCCCTCGGAGCCGATTATGGAGGTGTTAGTTCGGAGCTGGTCTCCAAATTTTAGGCCGGTTTCTCCTCCTCGTAGGTCTCCTTCAGAGAGGAGGTCTAGATCTCCTTTCTTATCTTCTAGGTCCTCCAGGACTCTCTCAGATGTGGATGTAGATAGAGTGGTGCAGAGAATTCTCCAGTCACCGGTTCTGGCAAAATTGTTTTCAGCTCCAGCCCAGTCGGCTCCAGAGCCTGTCACCCAAACAGCGTCGATACTTCCTCCTCCGATCGAATCTCAGCTTTCGGAGCCGGACTGGTCGGCACCATCAGATGTCCCTAGGTCAGCTCCGATGACCCATCCTGGCTTATAGGTTCCGGCTTCAGCTCCGACCCCGTCAACTCCATCCACGGGATCCAGGACTCAGGGTTCCTCGGTCGGACCCGAGGGGAAGGCCTCTGGTCACTTTTCGGCTCCTAGCCTCCCTCTTGGTGCTTCGGCTCAGTGAAGCCTGACCCCTGTGTCGGCTTCTGACCTTGTCCCTTCTGCTCCAAGGTCTTCATGGCTGGTCGATATTCGGATCCGGGTGGGCCGGCTTTCAAGGCCATGCAGAGCACACTGGCCAGGTCCTCAGCAACATCATTCGGCGCTGACACTGTCTCCTCCAGCTCCGGTGCGGGTTTCTGAAAGCTCTCTAGCTTTTGACAGCGGAGACCCAAGGTCTCAGGATACCCCCGTGAGTGGTCCCCTTATTTCTGAGGGACCCTCAGTGTTTTTGTCTGAGGAGCCACCCAGAAAAAGAATGTGCAAGAGGAAGCACATTGACTCCCAAGATGAGTCCCTCACGTCAGACACCAACCTCAAGGAATCGGAGGGATCCCCAAGTCATCCTCTGAAGATGTCTCTTTCTCTGACATCCTGGAAATTTTGAAGCAGAGGGGTGATTAGTCCTCCAAAGCTCCCTCCGAGGAGTCGGTGTTCCTGAAGGCCTTTGGGGCTCAGTCCTCCGCCTCCTGGGTGTCTCCACCTTTCAACGAGCTTTTAGATCTGGTTTGTCGAAGGGTGTGGGAAACCCCTGACTCTGTGGAACCAGTCCCCAGGAGACCAAACAAATTTTTGTCCGCCCCCTCTGACAAATAGTTTCTATCCAAGGGAGTTCCTGTAGATGCCATGGTGGTGGCAGTGGCCAGCAAGAAGGAACTGGCTGAGACTTCGTCTACCATCCATCCTCCTAACAAGGAGTCTAGGACCATGGACCAGTACGGGAAGCATATGTTTTCTTCAGCGGCCTTTACACTACGGTCACTGAATTACTTATCTCGTTTTACATGGCTCCAAAGAGATGATCTGAAAGAGCTTGGAGATACTCTACAGGGTAACATTTCTGATGCGGTGGCTCAGAAGGGCAACACTCAGATGTCTACCCTCAACTCTATTGCTAACTCCTCCATGAGGCTGATCTCTTATGCAGCCGAAGGAGCGGGTAGGGCACCGAGTTTGGGAGTTGCTTTTAGGAGACACTTCTGGATGCACCTCTGTAATTTCGTGGAGGCCTTCAAGTCTGCATTCACCAATGCCCCGTTTGATGGTTCCTCCTTATTCGGAACCAAGGTGAAGGACACTCTCACTGGGTGCGAGCAAGAGGGAAAAACTCTGTCTGCTGTGGGAGTTTGTTTTTCCCTACCCTCTAGGCCTTATCCCAAGACCCAGAGGGGTGGGAAGATGTGGTTCAAAAAATCACAGAGATTTTTTCATGACACACAAAATGAGTCCCCCTCCAGAGGTAGGGGAGGGGGTAGTAATTCTGATAGATGCCGCCCTAGGTGCAGAGGAGGCCCGCGTAACCAGGTAGACCGCGATTCATTTCGTGGTTCTCCCTACCAGCGCTCCTGATGGGAGGCCTGACTGTGCATTTCCGGAGCCAGTCGGGGTCGCATTTCACTATACTCAAAGGCCTAGCAAAGTGTAACTCAGGACCAATGGGTATTAAAAATAATTTCAGGAGGATATCGCATTCCCTTCTCATCAGCCCCCCCGATCAGAAAAATCCTGGATGTTCCACCTAATCAAAGGGATTCCACAGCTTCAGAGGTTTTAAAGCTGCTAGAAAAAGGAGCCATCCACCCTGTCCCCTCAGACCAGATCGTATTAGGGACTTACTCCAGATTCTTTTTGGTGCCGAAAAGAACAGGAGACTTGAGACCCAATTTGGATCTCAGCAGATTGAACACCCATGTAAAGAAGTCCAAGTTCTGAGTGGTCACTTTGCAATCTATTCTCCCATTGTTGGGAAAAGAAGTGTGGATGTGCTCCATTGACCCCAAGGATGCTTACTACTGTATAAAAATGGACAGAGCATCCAGAAGTCGTTTACGCTTCCGGCTAGGAGCTAGTCATTTTCACTTTCGCTCCCTGCCCTTTGGTCTCACCACAGCCCCCAGGGTGTTCACCAAATGCATGGCAGTGGTAACGGCTCACTTGAGACCCTACAAACCAGAGACGCCACAATCAATCTGTGTCAGCAATTAAGTATAACTCTAAATTGGGAAAAGTCTGCCTTGTTTCCCTCGCAGCATGTCACCTTTATAGGCACCAAATTAGACGCCATACTCATGAGGGTGTTCTTACCAAAAGAAATTATTCAAAGTTTACAACAGCAGGTGTACGTGTTACTCCCTTTGAGAAGAGTGAAGGCAAGATTGATCCTCAAGTTGTTGGGCACGATGGCTGCTACAATTATGCTGGTTTCTTTGGCAAGGTTGCACATGAGGCTCTTTCAATGGCTACTCTTCGTCCAGTGGTCTCTACAACATCTTCCTCTTTCTCATCTTATAATAATCACAGACGGGTGCAAGCAGGATCTACACTGGTGACTTCACACCAGCAACCTCGACGCGGGAAAACCCTTCGTTCCGTCCTCTCCAGTTGCCACAGTGACCGCGGACACCTCCCAGATGGGGGGGCATTATCTAAGCAGGACAGTCCAAGGCATGTGGCAGGAACATAAGATGCATCTGCATATCAATGTCCTGGAGATGAGAGCAGTGCTACTAGCGTTGCAAGCACTTCAGAGCTTTCTTCCTCTCGGGACATTTGCTATCCACACAGACAATATGTCGGTGGTATGGTATCTAAACAAACAGAGCGAAACCAAGTCATTTCCCCTATGCAGAGAGGCCATGCGAGTGTGGCAGTGGGCAGTGGCTTCCCAACTTTTTCTTGCAGCAACGTACATTCCGGGGAAGTCCAATATGATTGCCGACAGGTTGAGCAGAGTGATTCTGATGCCTCATGAGTGGTCCCTGAACAATCAGGTTGCAGAGCAGATTTTCCGCAGGTATGGTCAGCCTTGCTGCGACCTATTTGCTAGTCCCATCAATGCCAAATGCAGCAGCTACTTCACCCTCATCTCCCCTCAGGGGGAATCACCCAGGGACGCTCTAGTTCATGATTGGCCCTACGGTCTAATGTATGTCTTCCCTCCTGTTCCTCTGCTGACATAGGTTATTCAGAAAGAGCAGTCTTTGGGAAGCAAAATGATTCTGATTGCTCCACACTGGCCTCGTCAAATTTGGTTTCCCTTCCTCCATCCTTACCTAGTAGATGCCTCCTGGATTCTGGACCCTCAACCAGATTTGCTGACTCGTATGTCAGGGCAGCTCCATCCCTCTCTTTAGACCCCCCAGCTGACAGCCTGGCTCCTCCACTTCCATTATTAGTCAAGCTTCATCTTTTTTTGCCGGAAGTGGTTCATATTCTGTCTTCTTCCCATAAGCCTTCCACCAGATAAATATATTCCAGCAAATGTTAGAGATTTTCCATCTGGGCGCATGCAAGACAAATTGATCCTTATACAGCTCCAGTTTAGTCAGTCCTGGAGTTCCTCTCCATGCTTTTCAACCAGGGATCAGCGGCCACAATTATTAAAGTCCAGTTGGCAGCTATTTCCACTTTTCACGTCGCTGATGAGCCTAGTCTCATGACAAACAGACTTTGTAAGGCATTTCTGAAGGGCACTATGCAGCTTTGTCCTCCAGTTTTTGAACCAGTTATGCCTTGGGACTTAAATTTTGTTCTACAATATCTCACTTCACCCCCCCTTCGAGCCTGCAGCCACTTGTGATTTAAAATATTTGACTTGGAAGACAATCTTTTTAGTAGCCATCACTTTAGCCAGATGTGTCTCGGAGCTTCAAGCCTTATCAGTTAGGACCACCTTACTTGATTTTTCATAAGGACAGGGCTTCTCTCAGACCTAACCCTTCCTTCCTACTGAAAGTGGCTTCCGTCAGTAATCTAAAAAAATCCATTGAACTACCTGTATTCTTTCCAGAGTTCTCGAACAAGGCAGAATTTAGATTTCATCAGCCGGATGTGCACAGACAATTACGATTTTATTTACATGGAACGAAGGATCTCAGAAAATCGGATCAGTTTGTCTCATTTTCAGAAAACAGGATTGGGTCTCCTGTTTCCAAAATTACTTTGTCCAGATGGATTTCCAGTTGTATTTCATTCATTTATGCTTCAGGTGGCAAGGATTTACCTTTTCTAGTGAGGGCTCATTCTACCCGATCTGTGTCTACTTCTACAGCTTTTCAGGCCAGGTTGTCTATGGATGATATTTGTGTTGCGACTACATGGGCATCTCCTCACACCTTTGTTACAAGTTGGATTTGGTATCCAGAGGCAGGTCTTCCTTTGGTTCCAGTGCTCAGTATTTTCCACTGAGCCTCCCAGGATTCAGGTGCTGGGGACGCTGTCCCATGGGTAAGAATGTAGGCGAGATTGGACTACATAACATCAAGAAGTTATGTACTCACCATAACTTCGATGTATGTAGTCCATCTCGCCTCACATTCTTACTTCCTTCCCCCATCCTGGAGGACCTAGGAGTTAGGTATGGTTTCAAATTCCTTTCTGGTTAGTATGTTCTTACTTCTCTATATGCTGTTGTATGTGGAGGAGTGAATGATTAGCTCGCAGCAAACAAGATCTGGGGAAAGGGAGCAGTGCAGCATGGGATACCTTCTTAGCCCAGCCGATTGAAAGACTTCGAGCTAGAGTATGACCGAGTCGGAGCCGAGGTTTGGCTCCGAACCACGGGTAAGAATGTGAGGTGAGATGGACTACATACATCGAACGTTATGGTGAGTACATAACTTCTTGTTATGCTCATTTAAAGAATGATCTGAAGTAGTTGACTTCATTCATTCTGCACATATGGTTATACGGATCCGATTCGGCAAAACTTTTCAAGCATCAGCTCCAAGCTCCTCCCTTACCTATATTACATCACTTCCTCATATCTATCCCTAGATCTCATTTGCCGCTCTTAAGAGTCAGCATCGTGGTCTCTGAGCTCTAAGCAAGGTGGTAAGGTTTTTGGTCTTTTTGTGATAGTTGAGTGCGAATACCTTTCCCTTTTTTTCCTCCCTTCGCGTTCAATTGTCGTGTTAGTTAAAAAAAAAAAAAAAAAAAAAGTTATGTGTTTTTTGTTTGTGATACTGGTTTCCCGCCTAGGCGCAATCCCTGTTAGAGTGTGTGTGTGAGTGGGCCGTTAGGGCCTTTACTGTTTCTATTATGGCTGAACAGCCTAAGGTTCTTTTTAAGAAGTGCACAGAGTGTGGTCACAAGCTCTCACCAGCTGATGGTCACACTCTGTGTGTTCTATGTTTAGGGGTCACCCATCTGTCTGCATCTTGTGACATTTGTTCAGGCTTTAACCCTAGGGCTTTGAAGGATCACCAGGCTAAGCTTGTGGCTAAGGGTCTGCTGCCTGCTTCCGCCCTAGAGTCTGCCTCGGTTTCCTCCCCAGCCAGTGACACTGTGCAGGCAGGGACTCAACCTCCTGCCAGGCCTGCTTCTTTGGAGTCATTCCAGAGAGGTAGGGATAGAAGGGATAAGGAGAGGTGCCACAAGAAGAGGGACAGGCCCAGAAAAAGATCACCGGACAGGGAGTCTTTCTCCAGCCCCTCTTCAAAGGCACCCAGGTCTCATTCTCTTCAGCTCCACTCTCCCCATTTCTCGACGGAGCCAAGGCACTCCCCTCAGATCCGGCCCAGGCTTGAGTCGGTCGCTTCCTGCAAGTCGACTCAGAGTTTCTCCGACCTGGATATGGACAGGCTAATGAGGAGGTTCATCCAGAACCAGATTCAGATGGGGGTCTTACCAGGGCCCTCTCCCGGTGGAGAGTGTCCTCTTTCTTCAACTATGTTCCACCCTATTGCTCCTTCCCCGATCCAACCCGATGCTTCGGGGTTCTCGGGTCCGAGACCTTTTGGAGCTGTTGGGTCGGTGCCGATGGTTCTCGTTTCCTCGATGCCGGCTGTCACCTTGAGTTCCTCGGATCCGATCTTGGATCCAGGAGACTCTCGGAGCCGTGGTCAGGGAGTCGGACCCGAGGGTCGAGATCTTGCTCTTTTGAATCCCATCCTCGGTCCCCGTGCTACCCCTCCGTCTGCTCCGATCCCTGCTTCGGTGCCGGGGAGAGCCTCTTCCTTACATTCTACGGAGATGTGCTCTCCATCGGCGTTCGGGGCAGTGTAAAGGGTTCTCTCCCAGGGTTTGAGACCACAGCTCACCTACTTGGATCCTACCCAGACCCCTCTGATTTTGGATTCTGCTCCCATTACCCTGTCTCAGGGACAGCCCGTGCCAAAGCAACCCCAGGTTGTTCCCCTCAGAGAACCCCCAGAGGCTTACGAATCCTCTCCGGAGAGTCCCACTGGAGAGGAACCTTGTAAGCGTAAGTGTAAGAGGAGGCACTTGGACTCTCCTGAGTCCATTACCACTGATACGGACTTGGATGAAGGAGAGGGTTCCCTCAGATCACCTTCCGAGGACGTCTCGTTCAGAGATATTATGGAGATCCTCCACCAAAGAGGAGGTTGGTCAGCCCCCAAACCCTCTGCGGATGAGTCCGTATTCCTGGAGGCCTTTGGCGTGGGCCCATCTACTTCCTGGGTCTCCCCTCCAGCAGACCCGTTGGTGGACCTCATCACCACTAGGGCATGGGAAGGTTCCTGACACCGTAGAGCCTATACCCAAAAGGCTAGACAAAATTCTTTCCCCGACGTCAGATAGGCAGGCATGATCCAAAGGAGCCCCGGTAGATGCTTTGGTGGTTGCAGCTGCTACAAAGAAGGAACTGGCACAGGAGAGTTCCTCGGTTCATCCACCAGAGAGTCCAGGTCAATGGATCATTTTGGGAAGCGCATGTACTCATCAGTGACATGTTCTATTCATAGGTTCATAGGTTCATAGGTTTATACTAGGCTATCTGCCCTAAGGCATTTATAAGCCTATCCCAAAGTTTTGTGGCTTACGCCACCCCTTATATGAAAAAATACTGTACCCATTAGTTTATTGTGCCTCTGTCCAGCAGTGACACAGAGATGATTCCCGGGGTAAACCTACGATCTCCCATCCACAGGTCAAGATTTCTCTTGAACAGAGCCAGCAAGGTGCTCTGCCTCACATGGACCGGGATTTTATTCCACAGCATAGGGAGTCTCTGAGTGATAAATCTATCCCTCCAGCACGTCCTATTTATATCCGTGCTAAGGTTTAAGTCGCTTGCTCTAGTGGTTTTGGTGGATCTGGATATTTTGAGGTGGAGCATGTCCATTAATTCCGGGTTGGACATGGCCTTGTATGTCAGGCACATGTATTCGTGCGCTGAATTACTTGGCACATGTTATCCAACTGCAGCGAGACCTTATATCAGAACTAACTGAGTCGCCCCCAGAGTCTTTGTCGCAACAGGACATGCAGTCTTTCACTGCGAAGATGACTACACTGAAATCATTGACAAATACCTCTATGCATCTCCTCTCTCATGCTATGAAGTGAGCCACTAGAGCTGCTGGCACAGGCGTTGCCATGAGGCATCACACCTGGATCAGGCTGTGTCAATTTGCGGACCCCTTTAAGGCGTCTTTCATCAATGCCCCTTTTGATGAATCATCCCTTTTTGGGAAGACTGTACATGACACACTAACCCTGAGTGAGAAGGACAGAAAGACTTTGTCAGCCATCGGAATCCGCTTCTCTAACTCCCAGACGTCCTATTCCAGGAACCAAAACGGGCAAAAGATGATGTGGTTCTGGAAATCACAGTCCTTTCGTGACACTCAGGAATATTCGTCCCCCCAGAGGCAGAGGGGGACAAGACCGACGCCATCCCAGAGGCAGAGGGGGTCCCAGAAACTTCGGGTCTAGGGAACCTTTTTCCGACAGACCTACACAGCAACCCTTAGGGGTTGCCCAGCTGCTCTACTCTGTAGACAGTTGGGGGAAGATTTTCCTTACATCCAGCGGCATGGGAGTCCATTACTGCAGACCGCTGGGTGTTAAGCATCATATCCAGAGGATATTCTACCCCCGTCATTTCATGTCCCATAACTCCAGCATGCCTTCCAGATGTTCCACCTGCTCACAGGGAGGCTGCAGCATTAGAGGTTTCGAAGCTGCTACAAAAACGAGCCATTAAGCCAGTCCCCCCAGATCAATCCGGATCAGGCATCTACTCCAGGTTCTTTTTAGTGCCAAAGAAGACGGGGGACCTCAGGCCCATTCTGGACCTGTCTTTCCTCAACCTGTCGGTAGAGAAACAAAAATTCCGGTTGGTCACTCTACAGTCCATTCTACCATTTCTGAGAGAATGCGACTGGATGTGCTCGTTAGACCTCCAGGACACTTACTATCACACCAAGGTCCACAAGAGCTCCAGAAGGTTTCTACGCTTTCGGCTAGGGACCTTTCACTTTCAATTCAGAGCCCTATCCTTTGGTCTCACCACAGCCCCCAGGGTGTTCACCAAAGTTATGGCGGTCGTAGCGGCTCACCTGAGACTTCAGGGCATTCAGGTATTCCCCTACCTAGACGACTGACTCTTTGCTGCATCCACCAAACATCTCTAGTGTTGGGCCCTTCACTACTTCCTCGGTCTGGCTCATACGTTAGGCATCATGATCGATATCAACAAGTCCTACCTGGCTCCGGTTCAGATCATAGACTTTATCGTGGCACGGTTGGATTCGATTCAGTCAAAGATTTTTCTCACCCCGGAAAGGATAGAAAATCGCAATCTCTATCCTCCCTCTTGCACGTCTTCACATGAGAGTCCTTCAGTGGAATCTAGCAGTTCAATGGTCCTGGCTAGACCTTCTGATGAATTTCCACATCCGAATCAGTCAGACATGCAGAACGTCTCTCCAGCGGTGGCTTCAATCAGCGGACATTTTTGCGGGGTGCAGCTTTCTAGCCCCTCTGGCTCAAGCCATGGCAACGCACATCCCGGGATGCTCCAACATTCTAGTGGACAGTCTCAGCAGGGCAATCCTTCTGCCTTACGAGTGGTCTCTGAAACAATCAGTGGCGGAGAAGATCTTCCGTGTTTGGGGTCAACCCTGCTGCGATCTCTTTGCATCTCCTTCCAACGCGAAGTGCAGCAACTTCTTCGCTCTGATCCCCCCTCCGGGGGATGTCCCCAGGGATGCTCTAATCCATGCTTGGCCTCCCGGGCTACTGTATGCTTATCCCCCGTTACCTCTCATTCCGAAGTTCCTTCAGAGAGCTTGCCAGCTCCAGTGCAAAGTCATTCTCATAGCTCCCTTCTGGCCACGTCAAGTGTGGTTTCCTTCCTATGGTCTCACCTGTTGGCTCCTCCATGGACTCTAGATCCATGCCCGGATCTGATTTCTCACCCGTCGGGCTTGCCCCTGCCCAACCTGGACAGTCTCAAGCTGATGGCGTGGCTGCTCCAGTTCCCATGATCATCAGGACTCCCGGACTTTCGTCCCCTGTTAAGAATATTCAAGTACCTTCTCTTAAAGCATCCACTAGGAAACTCTACAATAGCAAGTGGAGACGTTTTTGTGTTAAGGCCTCTCAGCGTAATCTGAACCCGTTTACAGCCCCCGTTCTGGTCATTCTGGATTTTCTGGCCTATCTTTTTCGAGCAGGCGCAAGTGCTTCTACCATCAAGGTTCAGCTGGCTGCCATCTCTAATTTTCATGTGGATGAAAATAAGGTTGCTCTGACTTCTGCCAAATTGTGTAAAGCTTTCCTGAAGGGCACTTTTTTATTGCGACCACCAGTTAAAGAAACTGTGCCCCCCTGGGATCTGACTTTAGTCCTTCAGGCTTTGACCTCTCCCCCCTTCGAGCCAGCCGGTTCAGTTCCGATGAAGTTTTTGTCGTGGAAGACAGCCTTCTTGGTCACCATCACATCAGCCAAGAGAGTTTCTGAGTTGCAGGCCTTATCCTCCTTGCCCCCCTATTTGGTTTTCCACAAGGATAGGGTTTTGCTGCGTACGAACCCTTCCTTTCTTCCCAAGGTGTCCTCAGCAGCCAATATTAATCAATCTATAAATTTGCCAGTCTTCTTCCCAAATTTCCAAAATAGAGGTGAATGTAAGCTTCATTTATTGGATATCCATAGACAGCTTCGTTTTTACCTCCATAGGACTAAACCCTTCCGGAAGTCGGGTCAATTGCCTATTTTTCAAAACCATTTTTGGGCAAAGCGGTTTCGAAAGTGTCCTTAGCAAGGTGGATCACTCTCTGTATTGCACAGGTTTATAAGGACAAAGGTTTATCTCCTCCTGGTGTATTGAAGGCTCATTCCACTAGAGCAATGGCCACTTCTGCAGCTTTCTGGTCAAGAGTTCCGTTAGACGATATCTGTGCGGCAGCGACTTGGGCCAATTTGCACACATTCATCTCTCATTATAAATTGGATCTCAGTTCTAGAGGGAGAGCATCCTTTGGCTCTGTGGTGCTCAGAAATATCCTTCCATAAGGGCCTCCTAGGAATAATAGTAGCTGGGGACTCTGTCCCATATGTGCAGAATGAATGAAGTCAACTACTTCAGATAAAGAAGTTATGTTCTTACCATAACGTTCCATCTGAGTAGTAGACTTCTTTCTTCTGCACCTTCCCTCCCTCCATCCCCCTCCCTCTTCTACTTGTTTAGGATTGTGGTTATGTTGTCACTTGGTGTCTGCAAACTCGATCTGGGGATAGATAGGAGGAGGTGATGTAATATAGGTAAGGGAGGAGCTTGGAGCTCGTAGCTGATGCTTGAAAAGTTTTGCCAGCTCTGATCCGTATACCCATATGTGCAGAAGAATGAAATCTACTACTCAGATGGAACGTTATGGTAAGAATATAACTTCTTTTTAAAGTTTGTGCCTTGGTAGAGCTGGGATGTTATCAAGAAGCAGTAATTACATACAATGAACTGCTAATGAAGGGGTTAAGACTAAAATATTTCTCACAAGAGGATGTATATAAAAAATTTGCAGTTAAAGATAACACTGTGGCATACTTCTTTTGTGTCCCTAAAGTACACAAAAGTTTAGTGGATCCACTAGGATGTCCCATAATCACTGCATGCAGTTATTTTACACATAACATAGCTATTTTTTTACATTCCTACTTGAAAGAAAAAGCAGAGAAGCTAAGGTCTTGTATCAAAGATTCCTTTGATTTTTTTTTTTTTTTTTAAGTAAAATCAGAAATGTAAAGTGTAGTTAAGCAGCATAGAATGGTGGTCTGCAGGATGATGTTGGTGATCAAGAAGCGGAGGAGGAGTGTGAAAGCAGTGCCAAGGATTAAATGGTGGAAGTTAAGAAAGGGTGATTGTGAGGTGGAGTTCAGGGAAGAGTTAAGACAGGCACTGGGAGGCAATGAAGAGTTACCGAATAGCTGGGTAACTACAGCAGAGCTAGTAAGGGAGACTGCTAGGAAGGTGCTTGGTGTGACATCTGGACAGAGGAAGGAGGACAAGGAGACATGGTGGTGGAATGAGGAAGTACAGGAGAGTATACAGAGGAAGAGGCTGGCGAAGAAGAAGTGGGATTGTCAAAGAGATGAAGAAAGTAGACATGAGTATAAGGAGATGAGGCGCATGGCAAAGATAGAGGTGGCGAAGGCTAAAGATAAGGCATATAGAGAGTTGTATGAGAGATTGGACACTAAAGAGGGAGAAAAGGACCTGTACCGATTGGCTAGACAGAGGGACAGAGCTGGGAAAGATGTGCAGCAGGTAAGGTGATAAAGGACAGTGAGGGAAACATACTCACAAGTGAGGAGAGTGTGTTGAGTAGATGGAAAGAGTACTTTGAAGGGCTGATGAATGAAGAGAATGAGAGAGAGAGAAGGTTGGATGATGTGGAGATAGTGAATCAGGAAGTGAAGCAGATTAGCAAGGAGGAAGTAAGGACAGCTATGAAGAGGATGAAGAATGGAAAGGCTGTTGGCCCAGATGACATACCAGTGGAAGCATGCAGGTGCGTAGGAGAAATGGCAGTGGAATTTTTAACCAAATTGTTTAATGAAATTTTGGAAAGTCAGGGGATGCCTGAGGAGTGGAGAAAAAGTGTTTTGGTACCTATCTTTAAGAATAAGGATGATGTGCAGAGCTGCATTAACTACAGAGGGATAAAATTGATCAGTCACAGCTTGAAGTTATGGGAAAGAGTAGTGGAAGCTAGGTTAAGAAGGGAAGTGATGATTAGTGATCAGCAGGATGGTTTCATGCCAGGAAAGAGCACTACAGATGCAATATTTGCTCTGAGAGTGTTGTTGGAGAAATACAGAGAAGGTCAGAAGGAGTTGCATTGTGTCTTTGTGGACTTAGAGAAAGCATATGACACGGTGCCTAGAGAGGAGTTGTGGTATTGTATGAGGAAGTCGGGAGTGGCAGAGAAGTATGTAAGAGTGGGACAGGATATGTACAAGGGTAGTGTGACATTGGTGAGGACTGCGGTGGGAGTGACAGATACGTTTAAGGTGGAGGTGGGATTACATCAAGGATCAGCTCTGAGCCCTTTCTTATTTGCAGTGGTGATGGACAGGTTGACAGATGAGATTAGACAGGAGGCCCCGTGGACTATGATGTTTGCAGATGACATTGTGATATGTAGTGAGAGTAGGGACCAGGTTGAGGAGACCCTGGAGAGGTGGAGATATGCTTTAGAGAGGAGAGGAATGAAGGTCAGCAGGGCTAAAACAGAATATATGTGTGTAAATGAAAGGGAGGGTAGAGGAATGGTGAGGATGCAGGGAGTAGAGTTGGTAAAGGTGGATGAATTTAAGTACTTGGGATCAACAGTTCAGAGTAATGGTGAGTGTGGAAGAGAGGTGAAGAAGAGAGTACAGGCAGGGTGGAATGGGTGGAGAAGAGTGTCAGGAGTGATTTGTGACAGTCGAGTACCAATAAGAGTGAAAGGGAAGGTCTACAAGAGGGTAGTGAGACCAGCTATGTTATATGGGTTGGAGACGGTAGCATTGACGAAAAGGCAGGAGTCAGAGCTGGATGTGGCAGAGTTAAAGATGTTAATATTTGCACTGGGTGTGACTAGAATGGACAGGATTAGGAATCAGTATATTAGAGGGTCAGCTCAGGTTTGACAGTTTGGAGACAAAGCAAGAGAGGCGAGATTGCATTGGTTTGCACATATGCTTAGGAGGGTTGCTGGGTATATTGGGAAAAGGATGCTAAGGATGGAGCTGCCAGGTAAGAGGAAAAGAGGAAGGCCTAAGATAAGGTTTATGGATGTGGTGAGAGAGGACATGCAGGCGGTTGGTGTGAAAGAGCATGATGCAGAGGGCAGGAAGAAATGGAAACAGATGATCTGGTGTGGCGACCCCTAATGGGAACAGCCGAAAGAAGATGATGAGAAATGTAAAGTGGAAGAAGGACATGTTTTTCATTGTTATGGACGTTACCAGTTCATATACAAATATTGATCATGTACATGGCTTAGAAGCAATATTATTTTTTTATAAGGACTTGCCGAAAGCACATTTTATTATTGAACTAATACATTTTTGTTTAAATAATAACATCTTTGAGTTCAATGGGGAACTTTATAGGTAGCTTCATGGAACAGCCATGGGGGCAGGTTTTGCCCCCAGGTATGCAAATCTTTTCATGGGCATGTTTGAAAACAAATATGTATATAGTAATGATTTTTTTAGAAAATATGTCATAAGTTGATATAGATTTATAGATGAATTAGTATTCATTTGTGAAGGGGGGTGGGAAGAAGTGAATACATTTGTGCAAAAAATTCAGATAAATCCCTTCTGCTTTCCTTTGCTGGGCAGATAAGTTCCCTTTGGGGGAAAAAACTTCCATTTGCTTAAATTTATTGTAGTTTTAATACTTTCTTCTTCAGGAAAGTTATTGAAAATCTAGGTGTGTTCTGTTCTAACAGACTGCCTAAAGACTGTAATGTTCCTTTAAACGGAGCACTCATTTTTTTCTGTCATTTCAAAAGTAGTGTAAACTTAACCGAAAACATACTTTCTGTGGGGAAATTGTTTATTTTTCCATTGTGGGGCTGCGATTGTGTTTTTAAGTGTTTTTTTTTTTTAATCAAAAAAGTAACTTTGTGGATTGTTAGTTTTACCAGTATTTGCAGGCTAGCAATTTGCCTCAGCTGCTGGTGGCCTGTACTACAGCCATTTGGTGTACCTCAGACCATTCATCTTTTTTTCTCAAATCCCTCTGGTATAGCACTTATTAGCCACTGTGGAGTTAGCCATGTCCTCTGCGACTGTTGGAGTCCCTTCACTGGGAAAGGGATAGTCGGTCCTGGGAGAGGGAACAGGGAGGGTTTCCTGGTTGTGTCAGAATGCTGTGCCCATCCCTAGGGAAGCAGTGTCTGCCATTAGTTATAGAGCTATTCCCATTTTTCCTGTCAAAAAAAAAAAGAATAGAAAGCCAAGCCCTGTTATCTGTTCCCTCCTTCCGATTTCTTTGCATAGCAGAAGTTTACGGAGACTGGCTACGGGTTTAATTCAGGCTATTGTTCCTTCTTTAAAGGTGTTTATGGTAAAAGAAATAAATATTTCTCTTTTCCTGGAGAGAATTTAGATGCTGATTCTGAACAGGAATATGCAGGGACAGATTCAGGGTTTTGCCCTCAGATAGCTGATTCAGACTCTGAGGAGTGCACATTTTCTGATCCTCCCTGTTTAGAGGTTTCTCTTTCCCTGAGACTCTTGCTAGAATGTCAGTGTTTTCAGTGGGAGAACACTGAGGTTTCTCAGTCCCTCAGAAAATACAATGAGCTGTTACAGAAGGATTTTCCAGAACGTACAACCATTCATCCTGTCCTGTTTGTGTTAGAGGATGTGTGTCTTAGTGCTTACAATTTTCCTGATGCTCAGCCAGATGTCCCTAAAAAGGCAGATAGGATGAATACAGTTACTCAGTCTTTTAAATTTTTATACACTATTCCCAAACATGATCCCGCACATATAGCCTTGGTTAACTCCACTGCTGCTAAGTACTTGTTAAAAAGACTAAAATTGGAACCAACTAAGGATTAGAACATTATTGATAGGTATGGGGAAACATGTGTACTTCTATAAATTTGATTTTCAATATTTTAAATCGTCAGGCTCACATGTTAGCTTGTTCTGACAAATTGTGAAAATATGTGAAGAAAAATCTGCTTTAAATACCTTGGTATCTGCTGTTTTCTATTTTTGTCTGAAACATGTGGGGATGTCTGATCAGAACTAAGTACCTTATACCAGAGTATTGGATCCCAAGAGCTCGGCTTCCTTCCCTACCCACATTTCCCTCCTCCTAGCTGATCTACCTCCGATCTTGTTTGCTAACTGTTACACCAGATGTCTTTTCTGAGAGCTCCAATGCTTTAATGATAAGGGAAAGCTATTTTTGATGCAAATCTTTACTCCTCCTTTAGGATAGTTTAGTTTTTTCTTATAGCTTAAAGTTATTATAGTTAGATTGTTAGATATTTCAGAGAGCTCCTTTAGAAGTAAATTTCTAGTGTGCTGTTTTAGAACTTTCTAGTATACTTTATACATATATATATATATATATATATATATATATATATATATATATATATGTATTCACATTAATTGAGTATTAGTGTTCTCTCTCTATACATATATATATATATATATATATATATATATATATATATATACACACACACACACACACACACACACACGTCTGTCTATATCTGTTTTAAAAAAAAAAAAATATATATATATATATATATATATATATGCGCACACACACACGAATATATATATATAAATATATATGTGTGTGTGTGTGTGTGTGTGTGTATATATATATATATATATATATATATATATATATATATGTGTGTGTGTGTGTGATGTGTATATGTATGTATATATATATATGTTAAATCTTCTGCCTGTCTGTTCTGTAGCACTCAAAGTAGTTTTTTGTTGTATTTTTTTCTCAGTGTGATAAAGTTTGCTCTGTTGTCTGAAAGCTCCGCTGGTTTAAAAAAGTGTTTAGCCCGTCGACACAAGATACCCCCCCATTACCCCCTTTCCCTCTGTGTTTATTGCCTAAATCCTTCCCACTTAGAGGATATTTGCAACATCTGTGCTGCCTTTGGTACCAGAGCACTTCAAGGCAGAAAGTCCAAAATGTCCTCCGAATCCATGGTACCTTCCACATCTCCTTCAGACAAAAAAATTGGCAAAAAGAGAGAGAGAGAGAGAGATCTAAGGAGAGAAGCACAGAGACAAACTGAGAAGAGACCAGAAGAAAGGCTTGAAAAAAATGAAAAAAAGCCTCCGGATCCAAGTGTTTTAGGCAGCCTGAGCCAACTGCAACCAGGATCTGAACTCACTCCCTGAAACCTTTTTCTCTGGAGACGGTCAGCGTTAGACTTCATTCACTGATACTGCAGCAAAAGCTACCATCAAGACCAGGGTCTGTAGATGCTTCTTCAAGGTCTGGTTGATCCACCAGAAGTCTAGCAGAAATAGACGTCAACCATGTGATGAGGAAATTTTCCTTCCGGCCTCATCCCTGAGGAGGTGTGCTGGAACAGGCCCTTGGACACTGTCCAACCTTTTTCCAACACAGTCTCCCTTTCTGAAGCCGATGTTTATGGGTCAAAACCCCTCTGTTGCATGAGCATCAGATATGATATCCCTGGAGACTTCGGATTGGACATCTTCCCTCGCTTTCTCAACACTGGTCCCTCTGGGTCAGGAAGAGTCACAGAGCCAATGTGTGTCTTGAGTTGCAGCTCTGACGGTGGAGTCTTGTCTGAAGTATTCAGAGCCATCCTTCTAGCTCAGTGCTTCATCTTTAGACAGCTCTTCTCAGAGCTGACCTCTTTTGGAGTCGGGAAGCCTACCAACACTGCTGATGGGGGTAGTTCCTCTTCAGCTCCATTAGCTGAATCTGCTTTCAAAGCTGTGGAGAGGGCGTTGACTGGACCTGGGAGACTGATCCATCCCAACTCTGAATGGATCCTCTGCCTCCTTCCTCTCATTTTTGTCAACCGGGACAGGCAGACGCATTCAGCTTTGAGGCAGCTTAACTTTCAAGCTCCCCGTCAAACTCCAAGGTGTCTCCATCAGAGCCCCTGAGACACGTCCCCTGAAAAAGAATATGCAAACTGAAAGATATAGACTCCACTCCCAAGTCTGTCACTGAAAACACGGATTTAGGTTCCACAAGAAACACTCGCACTACCATGAGAACGTTTCTTTTGTGGGTTATCTGGAATTGATTAAATGGGGGGGGGGGGCAGTCCACAGAAGCTCCTTTGTCTGATGAGTCTGTGTTTATTTTAAGCTTTTGAGTGTGGCTCATCGACATCCTGAGTGATCTTATCTCTTGACGCTTTAATAGATCTAATTTCTCAGAAAGACTAGGGGGAACCTATTGTGGCAGAAAAGACAAACAAGATTTTGGTTGCCCCAAAGGATAGGAAACACTGGTCAAAGGACCTACCTACAAATGCTATGGTGGTAGCAGCAGCCACAAAGAAGGAACTATCAGAGGAAAGTTCTTTTGTCCATCCCCTGAACAGGGAATTAAGGGTGTTTGACAAACTAGGGAAGCAGACATATGCTTCACTGACTTTTGCACTATGCTGGCTGGATTATCTAGCACACCAGACATGTTTCCAAAGAAACTTGATCAAGGACCTTTCCAAGTCTCTTTCAGGTAGCTGCCTATGGCTGTCCAAAAGATAGTGGATGCAAAAATGTCTATTCTGCAGTTTTCCTCAAATGTGGCCATGTGACTGCTTTCTAACGCAGCTCGACAGTACAAGGGCAGCTGGTACAGGTATTGCCATGCAACGCTATGCTTTGATGTAGCTGTGTGATTTCACAGAAAGCTTCAAGGATGTCCGTTATCAATGCCCCCTACAACAGTTCCACTTGTAAGTAAAATATGTGCTTGCTATTCGCAGAGAGGATGGTTAGACATTGTCTGCCATGGGAGTCTGTTTTTCTGTTCCTCAGAGATCCTTCTCTAGGAATCAGAGGAGGCAGAGAGCTGTGGTTCTAAAACTTCCAAGATTTTTCACCAGGATGCTCCTAGGGGTAGACTTCCTTGAGGAAATCTGAGTGGACACCACCCAAGAGGAAGAAGCGGACCGCAAAATCATGGTTTCCATGGACCCTTCACTGAGAAACCTTACCAGCGTCCCTGAACACTTGCCCAACTGCTGCACTCTGGAGGGCAGTTAGGGATGTCTTTCCTTATACCCTTCAGCCTGGCAAACCATAACTTCCGATTCATGGGTGTTATGGATTATCTCCAGAGGAGGATAAACCATACTCTTTTTGGCTTCCCCAATGAAAAGATTAAAGATTCCCGATACTCCATTGTTCAGTTGGAATCTACAGCAACAGAAGTATCAAAGTTGCTAAACAAGAGTCATCACATAGTGGTAAAAATGGACTGTGCTGTTTTTCCTGTTTGATTTGTATCAGTTATAAATTGAGTACCTGTTGCTTCAGATGAATTTGCTAAACTTTGTTCTTTGTAGTTTTTTCTTTTATTCTTCAGGCCTCAGTTAACTTTGGGTGCCATTGAGTAAAAGACAATGTCTTCATTGGCTTGTAGAGTTACCAAAATTGTACAAGAAACAGAGATTTGAGGTGTTGCACCAGCTTGTCACTGTGTTGTCGTTGGTCCAGAACCGACCTGCCAAAGCCTTTTATTTCTGTATTTGGAAGTGTTTAGTCATTTTAATTTCTGTTTATTGCCTGAACATTTTCCAGTCCCATAAATCATCTACTGGAATAGTTTATTAAATCCTTTTGAAATGTTTTACTGTGAAATACAGAGGTCTAGTTTTGCCCTGAACAGTTGTGTGGCATTATGGTTCACTGAGTTAAGATGCTTGCCTCAGAGCTGCAGGGTCCTGTAAAGTCCTAATATAGAGACAATGTTAACTAGTACTGAGGAAATATGGGTGGGCATATCTGTTAAATCTCTGACAGGGACGAAAGCAGTCATCCCTCGTTTTAACTTGATAAACTGTGGTATAAACATGCAATACCAGATTGAATCCTGTTTTCTATTTTTTATATGAATGCAAAGTGATCTTTGACACCAGTCTCTTGTATTAATTTGTATGCCAATATCAAGAGTAATCATTGCTGTACAACTAGTTTTCCTTCTTTTTTTTTGTTGTATAAATAAATCAAATTGCTGACCTGTTAGGGTTGTATAGGAAGAGACTCCATGGCAGGTTAAAAAATGAAACAAAAATTAATGACGCAAAAATGAAGTTAAACTGGCAAAGGTGAACATAAGATCTCAATTTAGTTAACACAAATTGAATATAATTTAGTTTTAACAAAACAAAGACTTCTTTGGACATTGTTTGCTACAATCACAAAGCCAGTTTTATACACCTTTTTAGATATCATAAAAACAGTAATAAAATGAAATTAGTGGATGTACAGTCTCATGTGCCACATCAATTAAAACAACACATTTTGACTAATGTTTTACTCAGAATTATTAGGTAATAGATTGGGGTGGAGTTCCTTAGAAGGCAAAAAGCCAAGGTACCAGAATACATTTTACTGGCTACTATAACCTGCTGCCTTGTGTTCTTTTGGTGGATTCATTCCAGCTTTCTTTGTTTTCCAAGTGTTTGCTGATTTGTGTTTTTGTTATGCAGAGTTTTAATACCTCCCACTCTTTCAGAACCAATGCCAGTCTGAACATTGATAATAGGGACTTACCTGTGTTCCTAAGAAACCATTTCACCTCTAGACTTGTAATGCAGGACATTGATCTAAAACTTCTACACATTTTTCTTATGATGAACAAAATCCAGTAGCAAATAGTAACCATCTACTGTACCATCTCCATGTCACCGTTAGACCATGAGGTATATTATCAAACTGGCATCCCTGACTTTAGAACCTAACACTGTCCTCTTGAGTGACTTCAGTTATCCATCCATTAAATGTGGAACATACACCACCACAAACATGTATGGGCAGAGGTTCTTGGATTGCATTAGTGGCAACTTGTTTAGGTCAACTAATCGAAATCCCAGTGAGTGGCTGTAAAATACTAGACCTGGTTCTCACAAATACAGCCGCTTTATGCTTAGAGCCCAGCTACCAAATCACTTGGCAAATCTGACAGCTGTGCTGTAGAATTTACACTGTGTGAAAGTTGCATCACCTTGAAATCCCTCCATCTTCTGAGACTACACTGTGGCAAATCTATTCCAGGTAACTGATGAAATTCAAACTTTTTGCTGACCTCTGTTCCCATAGGACATAATTAATGGCAGAACCCTAGTATCAACAAACTGTACAATAGGAGAAAGAAACTCCTAGCCCATAAAAACTTAGCACCAAATCAGCTAGAGAAGAGCTCAAAATGATCAGGAAAGAACTTGGAAACAAAAGCATATTCTCCAATAACAAGTACAAATTGTAAATTGCCACCAGTTATAAGGATATCTACAAAGCTTTCCTCAGCTATGTCAAGAATTGAAGGAATAATAATCTGCAGTGCTCTAAGCTAATAGAAAGTAATATCACATACACATTCTCTGAAGACATTCATCTCAAACTTTACTTCCCACCTCCTCAAATTGCTCACAGCATATTAGCATGCCTGCACCATGCTCCTTTTCAAAATCACCTCTGCCCAAGTCTTAAGCCTGCTGTCCAAGGCTAAAAAAATATTAGTTCCATTGGTCATGTCAAGTTTGCTGGATTGTGTTATCAACACTAAATACTGCCTGACTGACTCTGTATTTAATCTCAGCCTCTTCGCTAGATTTATGCCAGAAATATAGAAAACTGCTGTAGTCCTCCCATTCTACAACGGGGGACCCAAAACTGACTTGGGCAACTAAAAACGGATCAGCGTCAATGGAGCACATCATTGTGGAATTCATAAAAAAGGACAGACAGTCTTCAAAACCAGGACCCAAATCAATTTGTGTTTGTTAAAAGTAGATTCTGACTCTTGAACTTGCAAGTCTTTTTTGAACAAGTCACTAAGGTAGTAGACTTTGGTAAATCTCTTCACGTGACAGACCTGGACTTGGCCAAACCCTTCAGTACTGTTTCACTTGGGCATCATTGATAATGTAAACCCCTATGATACCTGCCGGATAGCAAACTGCCTCAGCAACAGAACCCAGTCTGTTAGTGTTGCAGACACACACATAACTAAAAGAGTGGTTACCAGTGTGTCCCTCAGGAATTGGTCCTGGGACTACTTCTCTTTAGTATCTACTACTTGGATGTTAAAGCAGACACCAAAGGCTCGTGGCTGATGAAGTTTGCCAATGACTGCAAAGCTGCATCACTCATAAATTCCCATATAACATACATACATATCCTCTAGGTGGATCTAACTCATGCTATGATGCAGTCCTTAAACCGCAGTCTCAAATTAAATGCCAAAAAAGGAGCATTGTTTCCTTTGGCAAACCTTGGATACTCCTGCTTCTATGACATAAGCAATATTCCAATAAAATTTGACTCTGTCATTAGGGACTTGGGCACCTTCATGACAATGAACTATCCTTTGACCATCATGCGACCACTTTTGTCACAAAATCCTTTTATATAGCCAGACTAATCACCAGATACAAGAAAGTCATCAACCCCCCCCTCCCCCCACGCTTCCCTTATCAGAACAGTAATACAATATAATGCCCCCTTTGGTAAGTACCTGGCTAGGCATATGACTTAGCTTCTGAGACAGTAGGGTTCCAAAAAAAGTCAAGAGCATGTCTTCCTTGCATTACCTTGACTTCCTTAAACTGCTCTCTCTTCCATTTCTTACTGAGTAGTGAGAGAAGACCTCTACCTTTCCCACACAGCCTCAAAAGATCTGGTCATGTATAACCTCACACACATTTACAAAACTAATACCACTGTAAACATCCACTTAAGAGACCTAGATTTCCACCAAAATGGAAATAGGATTTGTTGCAGGATAGACATCTTTCACAGAGACTACCTCATTTATGGAACATACTCCCCTTAAAAGGTTAGGCATAGTAGCTCCATAACCATTTTTAAAAAATAACCTGGACATTTGGATAGACAGTCATAAGTACACACCCAGTCTTGCTTATTTAGCCCTTATGGAAAGGGGCTGAATCTAGGCTGGAGTCTGGTATTAATTTATGTCTTTGTAAATGGGTGAGATAGTTGGCTAGACTACAAATGGTCCATTGTAGCAACAGCCTAGAATGAATGTGTAAACCTATTAGGATAACCAGTAATTAAATCAGTGAGGAAGCATTGTCTGGTACAGCCTACTATGCCATGGGAGAGTCACGGGTAAGAAAATGAAGACTTGGGGCATAAGATTCTAGGATCAAAATTATACCGATTTGGATTTATGTAAGAACCTGTGTGAGCCTTTGTGGTGACTTATAAACAAGCCATAAAGTTAATGGCTAAGAAACCATGTTTAGGAAATTACTCAATATTACATGAGAGAGACTGTGAATGTAGGGAAAAGAGTAAGAGGGAATCACCACTGGTATACCCTGGAGGCTAAATAAAAAAATCTAATTTGATTGAAATGAGCTAAATGTGGGGAGGGGAGGAGGTAGTAATAACTGCTTTTAGAGGAATGGAGTGCAAAAATGCAAGGATTAGGGAACTAGCAGTTAAAAACAAAACAATAAAAAGGTGCATAGTAGAATACTTGCTAACTATAAGGGCGTGTACCCAAGGGAAAATGGTGTGGGTAAAATTCATCTTGTCTGACAAAAGCTTTACCCACAAGGAAGCAAAAAATTCACTGCTAAGAATATGAAAAGGTGGGAGATTGAGTGAAGACAAACTAACCCTTCAGCAGTGGTGGTGAGTTAGAAACCTAAGGAGTCTGTATAAACCGTCTGGACTTTGGGGAGGGGGGTAGGGAAGAGAAGGTATCGGAGGGAAACCAAGTTGAACATCTGTGAATTCATTAAATGATAAGGGTCTAGCCTGCACTGGTGGTATAGAGTAATAAGTCTATGAACAGTAGAAGTTGAGCTGTCTGTAGAGAGATTGTTTAAAATGAGGATGTGATTCAAAAGGACTTTTGACAAAAGGTCCAAGTATAAGATAATGGGGGGTGGGGGAACGAAGTGGAATAAAATAAAACCAGAAACCTAAAATGAACTGAGGTTGGAGGTTAACATGATGGCTGTAAAGTGTTTAGCTCACGGACAAGAAGTACAGGGCATGATTCTCAATGAGGGAAATTGGCTAGATTTAAGATATCTTACAAGGGCAGCTAGTTTAGTACTTACCTGTGAACCTATGAACTTTGAACATATGAAAAAAGTAGAGGGTAATAATCCAATAAAATTACATCACAAGAAAGGTGTGACTCTGAACTTTTAAAAATTACTCCATTCAGAAAGGAGCAGAAGATCAGAGGCATAGATAGGGCAGAGTAAATGGGATAGCTACCCCATGCACAAGTGTTAAGTGGTATAATTGCCAGATGTTTTTGGTGTGTTTGTGCAGTAACACTATTCAGAAATGAATTCAGGTACTGCATTTGTAGTCAGAACTGAAGTACTTTGTGTGTGATATTACTGTAGCATATGGTTTGCTATAAGTTCAATGCAAATAACTTTTTTTTGGTTCTCAATTTAGAGTTTGGGAAGGGGTGCCATATAATGTAACTACAGTTCTGCAGAAGATTAAATATAACCCATCAGCTGAGAGATACAAAAATCAGTGAATAGGACCAAGTTTGGGTCCCTATTACGCGGCATATCAAATAAAATGTGAACAGCCAACTGAATAAGGCAATGACTAGATTAGCAAGTATGAACGATGAAGGGATTTTAAAAATCAACTTGTTAAAAGGGAAATAATGCAGAGGTGTAATGGTAGTAAGTGTTGGAATTAAGAGTGAAGGGGAATCCAAGGTAGATATTAGCGAGTTCACTAATAGATTAGTGACCAAAAACCTGACTCTGTGGCACAGAGCCTTGATTATGTTCCAGGTAGGTATAAACATGAAACTGCACTCATTGCAAGCATTCTTAACCCTAGAAGATGCTGACATTTGTGCAGTCACAGAAACCTGGTTCAAAGCTGTGGAGAGCACCCCAGCCATACCAGGTTACTTATTCTATCATACATTCAGACCCCAAACCATAGGCAGCAAAGCAAAAGGAGGTGGGGTTGCAATATATATCAAAGACATGCACACCTCCAGGCTGGTCAAGCAGCATGATGCACAGGAGACACTCCAGGTGCAGTTAACTGTTAGCAAGACCCCTATTCAGATCATAGCTAGCTATAGACCCCCAATGCTCACTCCACCTATCTGGACCTCTTCATATCTATCATGATTCAACCCTTTACCCAGATCCTGGACGACTTTAACTATACAACCATAGTTTGGAAGAACTACTCATGCCAAAACACAAATGCCCAGAGATTCCTTGATTTCATCAATGGAAATGCCTTGGACCAGCTTGTCAGCACCCCCATAAGAGATAATATCTTGGACATGGTATTATCCAACATAGGTAACCACTGCAGCATCCCATAAGTGTCATCCTCCGTGGTAAGATCAGACCACAAAGTGGTCACTTTCGAAGTCACCATCTCCACCGACCCCCCCCCCCCAGCTAGAGTCAAACAAAAAACTTCTCCAAAGCTGATTACAACCTCCTGACAGAAGGTATAAACAGTTTCACAGCCCCTTCCCCCTCCATAGTAACTGGCACATATGTCCAGACTACATCAAAGTACTATAATAGCATGGAATCAGGAATACTCGACAGGACAGAATCATCCTCTTCAAGAAAGAGTAAACCTGTCTGGTGGACATCTTCAATAAATAAACTCTATAATAAAAGTAAAAAATTGCTGTCCAGGACCAAGAAGGAGCAGGTGCATAATTGGAAGCAGTCTCTCCTTAGCCTGAACAGGCAAATAAGAGCACTAGTGAAATCCTCCAAAGCAAACTTCGAGTCCAAACTGGCCACATCTGCTAAAGACAGTCATAAGGCATTCTTCACATATGTCTGCAGTCTCAAAGGAAGCACTCAGATCTGTTCAGAACTGGTGGTCAAGGACACCACATAACCATGCAGCATAGATGTAGCCAACCTACTGGCAGACATGTTCAGCGAAAACTTCACTCATCTGTCCCCTCATCAGTAAATCAGGACATCCCCAGTACCTGCCCCTCTCCCCTTATATCTAGGGAGCAAGTCATCACTGCCCTCTCAATGGCAAAAATACAGCCTCCATAGGACCCGATAACATACCAGGCTGCATCCTACGTGAACTCAGGCAGGAATTTGTAGCACCATTAGGTACCCTATTCAATCAAAGCCTGAGTACCAGCTTCATCCCAGTTGAGTGGAGGACAGCCACTATCATCCTTTTGCACAAAGGTGGAGCTTCCACTGTGCACGAAATGATAGACCCATCAGCCTAACTAGCCTGATCTGCAAGGCCATGGAACAGATTATCATGGACCTTATTAGCAGGGACATTACATCTTCCATGCACTCAATCCCACACAGTTTGGTTTCGTCAAGGGGAGGTCATGCCTGTTAAATTTGGTTGACTTCTTTGAGACAGTCACCAAAGCCATGGATGTGGGGAAGACGGTGCACACCGCCTACCTTGACCTTGCCAAATCCTTTGATACTGTTCCCCACTCAGGTATAATAAACTTTCTCAGCTATGCATTAACCCATATGTTACCAGATGGGTAGCAAACAGTCTCACTGATGGAACCCACCTAGTCAAAGTAGGAGAAGCCACCTCAAGCAGGAGACCCATAACAAGCGGTGTACCTCAGGCATCGGTCTTGGGGCCTCTGTTGTTTGGGATATACTTTTTGGAGCAGGCCAAAACCATTGGGCTGTGGCTGACCAAGTTTGCAGATGACTACAAGCTGGGTGCTGTCATCAATTCCCCTAGCGATGTGGACATCCTCCAAGAGGGTCTCACTCAAACAAATGACTAGTGCCAGAAACATGGCCTCAAACTGAATGCCAAAAAATGTATCAACATTCCCTTTGGGGAGTGTGACGTCCTCCACAAATTATCATATTAATAATAAGGTCTTAAGTACGCAATCAGTCATGAAGGACTTGGGCACCCAGGTTGATAGCTAACTGACATTTCATGACCGTATTGCCTCTGTTGTACGGAAAGCTTTCTAGATGGCCCACCTTAATAGTAAGGGTATCTCATTCAGGAACAAAGAGGTCATAACATCCCTGTATTCTTCCCTTATAAGACCCATTATTGAGTACAGTGCACCTTTCGTCATGTACCTCACGAAGCACATGCAGCGGTTGGAGAGACCGCAGAGGTTCCTCACCAGGAGAATCTAGGGCCTCAAACATATACCCTACACAGATAGGCTAAAAGCCCTATCCCTCTACTCAGTCTCATACAGACTCCTCAGAAGTGACCTCTGAGTTACATACAAAGCAATTTCATGCTCCGCCTTGATGGGACTGCTTCATATCCACAAGTCAAGCTCCACTCGATTAACCTGCATGTGCGACCTCAGCCTGGTCTGTGACATCAATAGGACTTGTTGGTGAGTCAGATTTGTATCCCGGAGACCCCCCCCCTTCTGTGTTATAGACTCCCTCTCCATGTCAAGCAGAGTACCTCATTTAAACCCCTTTTAAGCGCAACCTAGATAACTGGAATGAGGATCAGAAAATACATCCCTGGGATTCCACCTGTCTCCCTGTTGGACAAGGGCATTGGGTGCTGACTTGTAGGAGCATGGGGTAAATTTTTGGCTAGGCTTGTAAGGGCCTCAGGGTCACTAACCTAGTAACTTCCTATGATCCTATAAATGGGATTTGAATGGTGGCCCTGTTAGTGGAGGAGCCAGATAGGGAGGAGTGAAATGGGGCTTGGCCCTCGTTTCCTCTCTTTGGAGAAGAGGGGATTTACATGTAGGAAAAAAAAATCAGGGTCCAATTAAGAGTGAATGGACTGTTGGTTTACTGAGAAATTGATCAGTTACCAGATTGTGAAAGCCCACATCTCATCAATAAACAGTAGTGGTAGTTGTTGATGACCTAAAGCAAAATTTGTGCTAGCTAGAAACTATGGGTTTAGAGGGATTAAAAATGAGCTGATTAGGTATTCATTAAAGTGGAAACCCTGAATGCAATTTGGAGTCCTAAAGTAGCCAGTTTCAAACTAAAAAAAGAGACTTCCAGTGTTAAAAATCATTCTAGGTCAAAAGAGTATGGAGTAATGTGATTACTGCTGCTGTGTGGCTCGTAAAAGGAAGAGGAGGAAGATTGGTGATGGAAATATGACAAAAAGGAGGTGACCTGCATCTAAAAATGTAAAGCCGAAGTTGCAAGTTAAAGAAATTAAAGCCAAACCGGAATGTACTGATATAAAACTAGTAAACGGTGTACTGGAAAAGCATATCAGGAAATTAGATGCTCCAGTCACAATACTGAAAATGAACACTACAATTGGGGGACAGCAAAAGCTCAGTAATACCTGTCAGCAGGATTATAATAAAATCAGCAGTTTTTTTTTGGGTCAATTTTAATTTTAGGCTTTTTTGACCATGTAATGGCCTCACTTAATTACTAGCTATATTCCTTCCCCTAATCCTGTTGGGTAAAACAGTTTAAGTCTGGGCTTTTTATTGGTACAATGAATGGGATTACATGCCCACATTCATTTAATTTAATTTAATTACTGTTAGAGGGGGAAATACTGAGTATATGTGTTAGAATGGATTTCCTCTAGTACAATTATTTCATACATTTATTCCTCAGCAAGTAGGCCAGAAAATATACTTGGGTTCTGTGAGGTTTTCTGTAAAACATTTTTAACATCTTTATTGAATTATCACTTAAGACATAGGCAAACATACATTTTACATAAAATAAACCATGTTAACATGTTCACAGTTACATACACGAGATGTATATATATATATATATATATATATAAAATCACATACATGATTTTATACAATTATCAACAATCCAGCATCGCATAACTTGCTCAAGTCCTGCCTTCCCTTAAACCTCACTCCTCCTCCAAAAGATTATTCTGCATGCATTATTCTCACAATTTCCATTTTTTATGTATAGTTTGCTCCTACCTTTTCCCAAAGATCCCACTTCCAGTTATTTTATCTCTGTTGCAATATTCATTACTTCAAGTAGAATTGGTTTAGACTTTGATTTCCATTTTATAGTAATTGCTTTTTAGCAGCCACCAGAATTAAACATAACAATGCCTTACTTTGTGTAGGCAGTTCAGATCCTGTATCCCAGCTCAAAAATCATTTCCTTAGTTACACCCATTTGTCAGAAATATTGGGTGAGCAAATCAGTTATAAGATGCCCACCAACTAGATAGCACACACTCCAGCTTGTAACTACGAATCTAACCTCATCTAAGGCTACTGCTGCAGCAAAAATCTACAAAAAAGCATCTCCTGCGAAATTAAAAATAAGAAATGCATACCTTGGATCCGGGAGATGACTAAGCAGTGATTCCTGTACATGTGCTGGGGCCTGTAATTAGCAAGTAGCAGCTATAAAGAAGAAAAGAAGCAAACTTTCATACAACAAAGAAAAATGGATCAAATGGAAACGCACACATCTAAGACAAGATTATCTCAAATTGCTTCTCCTGAAAAAAAACTATCACAAAAAGTAATGTCTTTCGGCTTTTCCCGGTTAGGGATTGCCACAGTGGAACTCCGGTCCGCTAATGATTAGCAGTGGATTTTTACGGTGCTGAGTTGCCAGCCTGATGCCCAACCTTCAAAGAAGGTGCATCCATTCATGCACGAAAATGAAACCATCACTAAGAGGCAGAAAACTACCAAATCACAAGCTGAAGCTGCAAAGCATCAAATGAAATCAAAAAGCGATCAATCTTTTCACATGGAGGAACTAAAAGCAGCCTTGATGCCTCTGCAAGCAGAAATAGTCTTTCTCCTCAAAACTTACAGCATTTGGCAGCAACTTAGATCAAATAATAACCAGACTGGATTAAAATGAGGCTAGAATACTGAGTAATGAGACAAAGAAGAAATACAGATTGCTGCTTCCACCACTGAAGACTCAGTCAAAGAAATGCTACAAAAACTGGTTGCTGTTGAAGCTAGAGCAAGAAGAAATAATGTATTAATCAGAGACATCCCAGAAAAAATATGAACAATCACAACTAACTAATGTGGCAAAATAAATCTTTGATCACCTTCTTGATCACCTTCTTGACAACAAACAACTATCTCAAATTGTTATTGAAAGAATACACCGAGCTCTGAGAAAATCTCAAAATCTGGATGCCCCCAGACAAATATTTGCAAGGATTATTAATGCTGCACATGCTCAAGCAATAATTCAGGCTGCAAAAAAAAAAATAAAGCACATAGTATGGAATGGCTGCAAGATCACCTTTGCTCAGGATCTGCCTCTACACTTAAAACAGTTAAGACAAGTCTTATCGCATTACTGCACTTAGACACAAATATCAGATTCCAAATTAAATATCCAGCAACTCTACAATTTCAATATAATGGCTTAAATTATGCAGTAAAAAAAGAAGAAGCAAAAACGGCTTTTCTCAAAGCCTTTGAAGAACTGCCATGAAGTAATGTGCTTTTACCTCAAAAAGATCCTAACACAATGAATAAATACTTTATACATGCTAAACTTGACTTAAATGACAAGGAAAAGTACTTAAATTACCTTTTTTCTATCTAAATCCATTGCTTTTCATTTGAGCATTCTAATTCAGTTCAAACAGTATCCTCACGCCATTCCGAACGAACTACAACACCCATAATCCTTTAAGACTGTGAATTAGGAAGATTAAGTATAACTGAGGTCAAAGGAACAACTACGGCATCCATCTAAGCCCAAATAATGCCAAAAACCCACTTTTGCAATTAAAAATGAAATCAAGGCTCTCACATTTCAGAAAGCCTTTTGATCTGTATTTTCCTGATTAAGAAAGTGAAGAATCTCATGCAAATGGCATCCGGAGGGTAAATCCAGCCCAGAACGAAGTCTTAACAGCTTAAACAATTGTATACAAATGTAAATATATAGGTTCTTGTTTTTTCTTCTTCTTATTTCTTCTTTCCTGAATATATACAAGCTAGACTAAAAATAATCTTCTGGGTCAGATGCTGAAGCAGCTGCTGCAGCTACATACAATATAGTCCTTATTACAAAAGCAAAGTAATGTAGTTGGGTCTGTTTTGTTTTATCTACTGTTCACACGTTTTCTTTAGCTTTCAAATAACTATGCATCGGAAATGTAAGCATACCAACTTTGAACAGCAGAGACTATGAAAGACTTTATACTGTTTTGTCTGTTCACAAAGCTGAATCTTGATGTATATGTGCTTGATTCATGTATAACAAATGGATAATCAGGACTATAATTGTTCTTAGCTGTACATACAGACCCAACAAGTAAAGAACTGCTGTACACTAAAAAGGACTGTATTTGAATTATAAAAATAAGGAACATGCAAACAATGCCTGATAAAAACTATAAATAAGTTTAATTCAGTTGTACATGTAAGTATCTGCTATGTGTGAACGTAATAGAAAAGCTACGGTTTGCTTTGAATTGTAATATGTTTATGTTGCCTATTAAGTTAGATATCTAAGTCTCGGTTAAAAGCGGTTTTAAAAATGCTCAGCTCAAGTACCTTTAATTGAAGTAAGGATTAGAAATCATACCTCTTACATATGCTTTGGTTGAGCAAGCTGCTAAGTGTGTTGTTTCTTGTTGCTGGGAATTAGAATGACAGAAATGTTATGTGTTATAGTTAATGTTCTTTTCAGCTCTCTTTCAGTTAGTAGGCTAGCGTGGATATGCAGGGGGGGGTTCTGAAAGGGAGTGATATCACACTTATATTCATGCCATTGAACTGTATAAAAAATTTTAATAACTTTGAAAGGTCAATTTGTCCCTATAAATTTCCTTTAGTTTTGAAAGTCAGCATCTTGTGTATGGTAGCTTTTTGATGATTTATGTGGATTCATGGAATGTAAAGGGCTTACAAAATAAGAAAAATAAGAATCTATTAATGCATTTATTTTTTAAATCTAAGGCAGAGATTTTCATTCATGAAACGCGTATGTTGAAAGAACAATGGGAGAAAGATACAAAAAAAAAATGGGTGAAACATATTGTTGCTGCTGGTGACAGTACGGCTTCTAGGGGAGTTGCTATAGTAGTTAAAAAAAAAATCTTTTGATGGCACTGTAATGAAGGGTAGTTATGACCCAAATGGCAGGTGGTGTTATTTTACTTGTGAACTGCCGCCGCTGAAAAAATCTATCTGATATTGTTAATCCTTGTTCATTCCTTAAGTATGGGCATCTGTTCCGACCTCGGAACCGAGCCTGCCATTTTCCAAGCTTGCGTCAGCTTCACACTCTCGAGCTAAACTCTTACCCACAATCCCAATCCCCCTCTCCCTGTTATCTCAGATTTCATTTGCCGCGTTGCCATTCAGTCGTTGTTCCTGGTGCAGACTGGTGAGATGGGCACTGAGTTTGCCTTTTCTGTGGACAGGCCTGTTTCTTCCTCAGTCTCCGTGAGGTCTACTAGAAGCCTTTCTGAACACGATGCATTGCGTCTTGTGGATCAGGTACTCTTGGCCAGAGGTATCCCACCCCCCAGGAACTATCCTTCCTTGGGAGGTGATCACCCATCTCCAAAGACCCCTTCTTATTCTCCTTCTTCATTGCCTTTGAAGTCCATAGATATAGCACAGTCTTCCCCTTCTCCGGTTCCCTTTATGGATCTCACTAAGGAACCGCAGTTGCCTTCATGGCAGGAAAGTTTTGCTATGACCCAGGATGTCAGTTGTGACACGTATAGTTTTCTGCTCCACAGCCATCCAGGGACTCTGGGTTGGCAGGCTGAGCCACTTAGGGGAGGGGTGACCCCTGTCCTAGACATTCACTCCTCTTCAGGTGGACCAGCCTTCCATCTGATGGAGAAGGCTTTCGCTGCTGCTGGCGATACTGGACTGTCTATCCCTCCACCCTCCTCTGGTACACTGGTTTCACAAGTTGCACCGAGCGGACAACGGGTGCAAGGGCCTCAGGATATATTCCCACAGGAAACCCCTTTTCCGTTGACTTCCCCAGCTTCTCCCTCTGAGGAAGTCCACCGGAAAAGTTCATGTAAGAGGAAGCACATGGATGTTTATGCTCCATGTTTGCATCAAGTAACCTATCTATATGAGATGTACAGAATATTAGAGAACTTTCCTAATTATCTCTATATCATAGGTGGTGACTGGAATAGGATAATTAATCCAGAACTTGATAGGACAAATAAGGATAATAAGCAACCTGTTCAGCTCACCACACTAATAGCTGAAATAATGGAAGACTTTGTTAGCTAACCATTTGAAAACTATAGGAATAGTACAACTACTAGTAAATTCACTTATTATTCACCATACCACAAGTCTTGGTCTAGAATAGATATATTTTTAATATCTGAAGTTCTATTAAATAATACAGTCACCTACAATAGTGAACCTAGAACAATATCAGATCATGCAAAAATAAACATTACAATAAAGTTGGGGAACTCAATGCAAAGACCCCAAACAGTTACGAACTGGACGTTAAATACTAACGTATTAAAGAATAAAGAAGTTTCACAGGATATCATTGACATTCTCACCCAAGCTAAAAATAACCTAGAAGTAACAGATATATCATTCAACATTCAGTGGCAAGCAACAGAAGCCACTATTAGGGGAATATTAATTCAAAAAGCTGCTTTCTGTAAAAAATTAAACATGGAAAAAGTCAGAACAGTAGAATCAAAATTAAAAAAGATAGAGTTAGAATTACAAATTAGTCATTCGCCAGCACTTGACAGTCAAATGGTTACACTACAGGGACAATTACGTGAAATTCAAACACAACAGTTCTCAATCAGTGAAATTAAACTTCTTCACAAATATGCCGAATGGGCTCAATCACCCTCAAAAGTGCCAGCAAGAATCATAAACATAAAAAAACCCTACCAAAATAAAGCAATTCAACTATAATAACAAATCTCTAGATAAGGACGAACAGATTATAGCGGCCTTTGAAGAGATTTACCAAAACCTATATGGCCCTCACGACCAGTTTAACGAATCATTATTCCATCAATTTACTAAAGAGTTACAATTTCCAGTGCTGAATGAAGCAGAAATAATAACCTCAAAACTCCCTTAAATATAGAGGAAATTATTGATGCTGTAAATAGGTTGAAACCAGGCAAATCACCACGGCCAGGTGGTTACGTGGTGGAATTTTACAAGACTGTCAAAAAACAACCAACTCCCATATTACTGAAAGTATACGAATACATAATAAAGTATGGTACTAAAGACTTGTATATCAGTAACTCAAAAACTATATTTGGTATTTGCGCGTTATCGCATCCACATGTGGCGGAAGAGAAATGGCTGTTTTCCAAGCCGTAGTTGTGACGACAATTTGACAAATGTTCTGAAAATCACTTAAAATGTATATAAATAGTGACAAGACTGGCAGAAACATGTAGGGACAGAAAGCATTGCTTTTAATGTACACAAGTGGTCCAGAACTATGTCAAAATCAGTGGAGGTACACAGTATGTTTCAGAACCGTTAAGTACTACCGCATTATAAGTAAGACAGGAGTGCCGCCACTCCTGTCAACTTTCCTGCTTTTCCCAGAATGGCCCAATTTTTGTCATATCTTATTTTGTTTATTTGGGTGCTATTCTCTGCATAAAATGTGTGGTTTCCTGCCACAAGGTAGGATTGTTGAAAAGCTTCACTGTCGGTAACACTTGGAAGTTTTTCTTTTCTGAGATGACAACTTACGACTCCACCACAATGACACTGACAGCTGTAAACCCCCAAAGAAACATATACACTTCTCACTTTTTCACATGGCCACAGATGTACTCCTACCTTTGACATGTCGAAAGTGGCACTTTATGGAAATCCTACATGTTGCACGACAAGCTCTAACTTATCGGCAGGAGTACGGCTTTGAAAAACAGCCGTTTCTTCTGTTGAAAAAGTGGTTGCGATAATACGCAAGTAAAGGTAGATGCGGTTTCATTAATATGTTGTATCTTTTGGCTTTTCCCGGTTAGGGGTCGCCACAGCGGAACTCCAGTCCGCTAATGATTGGCAGTCGATTTTTACATACCGAGTTGCCAGCTCTGATGCACAACCTTCAACGAAGGTACGCCCATTCACGCATGTCTCCACACAGAAGGCGCTTTAGCTGAGAATCGAACAGGACAACATCTTACTGTGAGGCGACAATGCTACCGCAGTACCACTACTGCAGTGATTGCAATAATATGTAAGTACCCTATATTCAAAGTCTGAAGCATCAAATCCAAATAATTACAGGCCGATAGCACTCACAAATGTTGATATCAAAATTCTTTCTACAGTCCTAGCCAGTAGAATCAAAACATATCTTACCTCTCATCATATCTTCTGAACAGCTGGGTTTTATGAACAACAGATAAATATATGACAGTACACTCACCATTGATTCAATCATTAGTTTAAATGCGAATGATAAATGCCCTGGCTATGCTCTCTGAGTAGATGCAACCAAAGCTTTTGATGGGGTAAATTTTGATTTTTTTATTAAAGATACTGAAGAAATTTAGCATCCCTGAAGACTATATAAACATGGTTAGGGCTTTATACAATAATGCCACAACAACACTATTTATAAATAAGCAATCAAAACCTATTCAAATTGTGACCGATACAAGGCAAGGATGCCCACTATCACCATATCTGTTTAATATATACACAGAACCTCTACTTCTTAAAATATCACAAAGAACTTATCACCATCTTATGAATATTTCAAAAATCCCAGTAAAGTATACAGCTTTTGCTGATGATTTAAACATCTATTTCGAATTCCCAAATACATATTTGAATAAGATATTAAACTGAATTGAAAAATTCTCAAAAATATCCAGTTATGCCATTAACCCAAAACAATCAGTCATATTCCCTCTAAATACTCTAGGACATAAAGAATTCTATTTCCCCGAAACTGAAAAAAAAAGTCAATTATGATTTTAAATATCTGGGTATTATGTTCACTCATCCACAGTCTGATATGACTAAAAACAATTTGCTCAAAACCTGAACTACTATCACTGAGGACACTAAGAGATGGTTAAATTTCAATCTCCACTATCTAATATGGCAATAGTTCGATTATTGTTTCATTTTAGTGCTATTAATGGAGATATACCAAAAAACAACTTCTCCAAACTTGAAACACTACTAGGTAAATTTATTTGGCATCAAAAAAATGCAAGAATAAAAATATTCTAGATTAATGTTACCCAAACAAAAAGGGGGGGAGGCTAGGTCTACCTGAATTCCAACCATACTATAACATTATAAATGCTAGTCGAATTATACAAATAGCAAATTTTGAACCATTCAACAAAGCATGGTATCCACTATGGATTAAAATATATTACAATCATCTAATCTCATGTAATTTAAATCCTAAAGCAATACCCTTTTTAAATTCTAAGATGTTAAAGTATTTCAAGGTCCACCCCATAATCATAAGAAACCCACTAATATTTCAAAAGCTGGTATCCTCCCTAAATCTTAAAGATACTTTGTACTGGGACAGCCAGTACACCTTAATCCTAATATTAAACTAAATAATACTATGATAAACCTGACTCAGTACCCCAAAATCAAAAATATCACAGTATGGGATCTCTGTCAGGTCAAAAGCCTTTCAATTGAAAACATTAGGCAAAGATTTGAAGTAAATAAAAGTTATAACACCATAATCAACCAGTTAGCATACCTGATTAGCACAGTTACTATAAATGTTAAAATAGATAACCAAGACATGCTATATCAACAAATTATTAGCCTATTTTGAGATCTTAAATGTTTTCAAATACCGATAGATTAATAACAAAAATTAAATATCAAGATGCACTTCTATATTCAAAATTTTGGGAAGAGAAAAATATCACTCTTGAACAAAAATCTGCTGCAATTTAGCTTACTTTGAAACTAACCCTCCTCAGAAAACTAATTTACACACATTATGATTAATAACAATGCTTATCACACACCACTTTTTCTAAGTAACAATCCCTCTCACTCTCCGTATTGCACCATATGCCAAAGCAGCATTGCAGACACACTTCATATTTTTTGGAACTGCAAGAATGTTTACAAACTATGGTGTTCGTTAAAAGCCAAGTTAGAAAAAAGGGATGCACTAAATCTACCCTGTCATGGGAAATGGCAATTTTACATGTATTCCCTACCAGTTTTTCCTATGAAAATAAACACATCATAGTCTCATTGTGTGCAATGATAAAATCATACATGGCCCAAAATTGGTTAGATAGAAGTAAAATCACATGGGAAGAATTTAAAGGAATGGCTGTAAAGTACTTATTAGCCAGTAAACTAATTACAAGAAGCCAAAAAAAAACTATGCTACTATCAGAAACATTGGAGAACACTTAATAGAAATCTTAGGTCAAAACTGATTTATGAACAAGGGACTACAACATCAGTATTATTCTATGTAAATAAGGGAAACTAAAGATATTTAGTATTGTAAAATGTTTACCCACAGCAACAATGGGCAGGTCATGGTAATACATATAAGATGAACATTCAAGGTGACATCAGTGTATATAGTGTATATAGTTAGTACAAGATATAACGTAAGTTAGATAGGCTAGAATGTCTTGATGCAGGTGTTTTAATGTAAGATTTCAATACGGTGTATATTATCTCTGTGTAGTATTCTGTGTCATAGCTCAATATGAACAGCTTGATTGTTAGTTAATTTTGCATATTGATAGTTTAACACTGATGGTTCATGTTGTATATACTTTATTAGGATTACTGCAACTTGATATTCCTAGTACCTGTTCTTATATTTTACTGTGGTATTCTTTTCTTGTATTAAAATAAGAAAAAAATGCAATACAAATGTATTTGAAAATAAATATTGGGTGATCATAGTACTGTGGAGGGAATTTATAAAGTATGCCAACTCATACACTCCCAAAACACGTTACCAGTTAACTCTCTTCCCCATCGCACAGTCAACATTTCACATCTACTGAAAAAAATGAAATGGAGTTGTTTTGAAGTGTCAGACTACCTATGCAAACACGTCAAGCAAAAATCCTAAATCATCTAAACTTTATTGCATATTTGGGAGCCATAAATATGCCCCTCTCATTGTTTACTTTCGAGTTGCTTATCCAGTCTCTCTTCCAATCTTTTCTAACCTCCTCTGATTGATTCCTGTAGTTATTATGTAATATTTTGTATGTCCTACTAATTATCCCTTTTTAACAACAGCTTCTATTCTAGATTCAACTACAAACTCTACCAGAGGAGGTCTTTCACTTAGGATTCCCCTATCCCTTTCTTTTTGCCTATACTGTCTCAATCCCTGATAGGGAAGGCAGTCTCTATCCTGCACTCCAAATGTCTTCTTGGCTTCTACCTATTGTAATACATTTACGTCACTAGTTATTTGCTTCCAATACCTTGGTTCCTTTGCCAGTTTTGTTCAATAAATTCCAGACCCCCTTTGCCTATTCTCTGTACCTCTAATTGCAGTCATTCCTATCAATAGTCTCTCCCTTTTCCATTCTTGCCTTGGCTTAGTTCTTAGAATACTTTCTGCTACTTTATGTATATAATAATCTGTGTAGTTGTCATTATTCTCCTTAAGGATCTGCATCCAAAATCCCATTCTCTCTCGTTATTTCTTGAACCCCCCCCTTCATCATTATGCCTTTCCACTTTGAATGATATCTCTCTGCTTGTGTTATGTATATGAGCCTTAATTGTGTATCTCTAAAATATCCCCTCACATCAGATAATCCTATACCACCTTGTCCTACTGGAAGGACCTACTTATCCCTCTTGACCCTTGCACTCTTACCCTCCTAGATAAAATCCTTTAATTCTTTATTAATTACTGTCCACAACTTCTCCTGTAGTTGATAACCTATGCCTGACCTGTCTGTGAAACTAAAGAGACTAAAACATTTTTACTGCTTGTATCTTGCTATTCATATCCATAAGCAAGAGCTTCCGGTTTCTCAGTTTTCATATTATCTTTTGTTTAGTCTCTTTTCACTTATCCTTAGATACTATAACAGAATATTTTTAACGTAAACTCCTAAATATTTCATTTTATCTTGTCCCCATATATATGGGTATTGCTAAACCTAGTCATGCATGTGTGTATATAGTTTACAGCCATAACCTTTGTTTTGTCTGTATTAAGTTTATATCCTGAAAAAACTTGAACTGTCTCGGAATGCTTTACAACACTGAGATGCCCTTTTTTGGTTTTATCAGGTACAAAATAATATCAACTGCAAATAAAGCCAGCTTTTTTTTACCATACCAATTATATCCTTGAATTTCTGAGTCCCTTATTTTTTTTGCCAGTGGATCTAAATATAATGTAAATAAAGGAAAAGAGGACACCCCTGCCTGGTTCCTCTGTTCAGACGCATCTTATCAGAGAGGAACCCTTTCACTTTGTTTTGCCTCAATTCCCATATATAGCCTTCTAATTAACCTTATTATTGTATGAAGGAAATGCTTCCATTACCCTACTCATAAAATCCCAGCTTACTCTGTTGAATGCTTTTTCCTGCATCAAGACCCAACAACAGTGTTTTTTTCTCACATTCGCCTTCTCTCTGCTCTGGATCAGCATTGTTCTAATAATGTGGTCAAATGTTTGCCTTCTCTCCACAAAACCACATTGATACAGAGCTATCAGTTTTGGCAACATCTTTGCCATTCTTTTAGCTATTATAGACACAATACTTTAAAATCATGGTTTAAATTTGAAACAGGCTTATGTGAAGCTGGGCCTGATGTGTTTTTACCATCTTTTAGGTAATATAGCCACAACAGCTTTCTTCCTGGATGTTGGTGCTTCCCCACCTTTTAAAATACTGTTAAACAAAACCTTCTAGATCTTTATCACTTTCTTCCTTCCTAGTTTTCAAACTTCAACAGGAATGCCATCTGTTCTGTCGACAGATTGATTATACATCACTGTTATCGTGTCTCCTCCAGTCTTAACTGTTAATTGTTGAGCCTCATCTTGGCATACTTAAGTCTCTCATAAATATTTCTATTTGTATTTTTTCTTGAGTTCCGCATACCTCTACTTTATACAAATGTTTATAAAATTTCCAAAATATCAATTAATACCTCTCTGGTTATTTTTCTTGTTATAGAGACTCCCAGACTGTGGCAACAACCATTTATACTTTCTGTTGCCTAAGTCATTGGGCTAAGAGTTTTTGCGGTCTGGAGTTATCAAAACAGTTGCTTGAGAGCAATCTTTCTAAAGTCATTCATTTTGTCCAGGTACTCCCTTATTTTCTCTATTGCACTCTGCATTTGCTGCTCCTGTTGTTGTGCGAGACTCCCCTTATTCTGCAAACCTTTCTTCAGCCCCTCTAAGTAATTCTTCTTTCTTCTTAACCATATCTACTTTATTGTATTTCTACCCTAGTTTTTAAACTCCACTTGTATTTTATCCCACTCACAAGCTGTAAATTCTGAAGAAATCTCTGTCTTCCCTAATAGGCCTTGAATAATTTCCACTACCCATTCCTTAAGTTCCTCTCTATTTAACAGGTAGGTCGAGAAGCACCACTGTCTCATTTTTACTTTATTACCCTGCTTTTTTATCTTGGCTGTTATTGATGCATGATCTGAAATAGTTATTGGATGTGTGTCGAAGCTTTCAATTAAATGCACATGTGAAATATAATTTATCTTGTCTAGCTGATTTATTCTACCTTGGGGAATAACTATTTTTTTCCCAAGTTCCTACTCCTGAATTCACATCTTCCATTCCAAATATTTCATAAATTTCCTCGGAAATCTACTCTCTTTTGTTATATTTTCCCTTCTAGGTCCTCCAGATACATCCTCACTGTAAATCAAGTTCCAGATCCCACCTATAAGTAATATTCCCTGCTTGAAAGATACTTATTTCTGTGAAAAATTTCTCCATAATAACAGTTTTAGGTAGAATATAAATACATGCCAGCATAATCCTCCTACCTTGTGCCAGTAGCCCCTTAGTACATTAGGTCTACAATTACTATCTTTTTTTCCTCTTCTATCACTATTGAAGATCTTTAGTATAAGTACTCCCTTTTTCATTTGTCCCTCATATTCTTCTGTATACCCAGCCTTGGAATCATTTCTTTAAAAAATTTACATGCTCACTTCTTTCCAAAGGTGTCTCCTGAAGGATTGCTCTGTGCACTCTACATTTCTTATTATAATTCAATGCTCTTACCTTTTTGTCTGTACCTATGCGGCCATTCACATTCCAAAATAATGTTTATTGTAGCCATTATGTTAAGAAGTTAGTCCGACTTAATTATATATGATAGCTGTTTTAAATGTCTGTTTCCAGCATTTGTGTTACATGCACCCACTAATGTTTGGCAGCTTGAATTCTTCTCTTATACAGTTGTTTTCTTGTCATCTCCAATTGAACCTGTCCAAGACTTTATTAACGAAAACCCAGGAATAACAGACGCCACCCGCATAACCTGTTAACTTGAAACAACACAACTATGAACATCTTCAAATAATGAAGTTTAACCCTCTTGATAAGTGCAGTTGTTACAAACTGACAGCTGCACACACCAGCGTATCTCAACCTAACATTGCTGTTATCCATGCTAAGACGCACGTTATACCCTGTGCTCCTACTTACACGAATTGCTGTCTGTTCTTGTCTTATCTTCATTCCCATTCCATATGTAAAAAACAGCTTATATGCGTTCAGAAAACATTAAAAAAGTGTTCTGGCTTTTATTGCTTCCCCTGTTAGTCAGCTTGTCTCAGTGGACACACAAGTACCAAATGTACAGTTCTACAAACTTCCCAACATACACTGAACATTTATTTGCCATAGTAACACTTTTCATTGCATTCATTGTCTTCTTATTTACCTGCTTGCACAAAACTGTTATTAGATTAAGCCAAATGCCTTAATCCATTCTCCTATGCAAAAATAAGAGAGACCACATTACATATATTATAATAAGTGCACTTTTACACCCCATCCTCAAATCAGCAACTCAAGATTAACAGCATAGTAACTTAAACTTGCTTTTGTCCAGCCCTCCTTTTCTTTTTACATTGTAATGCCTACATTTCCTAAAATAAAAAAGAAGAAAAAAGGCACTTGTTTACTTTAGTGTCTTTATCACATACAATAGCTGAAAATGTTTTATTATATAACTTGCAGTTTATATCAGGAAATGTCCCATACAAATACTATTAAGAATAAAAATTGTTTTACTTGGTTACTTTTTTCCTCCTTCCTGTCAGTTTTCTTTCAATCTCCTCCCAAATATTTTTAACATGAAGTGGGACATATGCATCTCAGTCTTCCACAAGTTTAACATAGTCAACAAAAGTCCTTTCTTTCCTACATATAAAGCCATATTTCACAAATGTGATCGATGCTTTATAGGCTAACAAACAGAAAAAAGTCCACGTAGTCACCAATAAACACCACTAACCAAGGAAAAAGTGAATGTGAAGGCGAATCAGTAAAGCCCAATGGACGGCTGAAATCCACTCCAAACAAATTTAATAGGAATACAGATACACAGCATTAATGCCAAACAAATACGTTTTTGTTTTGAAAACTTCATCAGATGTGGTTTGATAGCTATCAGCTTAAATACCTTCTCTAATTGAAAAATGTGCTTTCCATTAAGTAAATACAATTTTCATTAAGGAACTTTAAAAACTTTTTTTGTGGAAAAGTAACAAAGAACGCTCAAACAAATCCAACGTAAATCTTATGAATGAAAATAAAATATTTTACACAGTAAAATTAATAAAAACATTTGTCCCTTAATTCAAGGTATAAATACAAATGTAAATACATTCATAAAGTAAGAACCATGTGAAATACAGAGGAAACTACACAAATTGTAGGATACTAGCACCCTCTTGTGACTATTCATGAAAATGTTTTATAAAAAAATCATGACAAAATGTATAAAAGAAAAAATAAAATATCTTAAACATTCTCCATTGAACATAAATTCCAACTTTGTGCAAGGAATGTTAATAAATAGGTTAAAAAATGAGTAAAAGTGGGGAAAAAATGCTTGAAAAATGTAAACAAAGGATAGAGAAGATGAAAAAACTGCTTAAAACCTCACTTGGATACACCTATTATTACAGTTTGGCTGATCTAAGTTTGAGCAAAGGCATTAATGAAATATTTTCATTGAGACTGGGTGACTTGTTTGCCTGCAATGTGACCTGCCACCACAACTCTCTGTACTCAGTTGTCTCTTCCCATAGCCCTCCTCTCACATCAGTGTTCACCCCTTCTATAACAAAAAATACAAAATGAGCATTGGGGCACTCTTGTAAGCATTGGTCTCTTTTTATACCTGGATGTCATACATATGTTCATAAATCCTCCTTTTTAATTTGCATTCAGTTTTTCCCACATAGAATGCTTGACATATCCCACACAATGCTAAGTAAACTAGGCCTTTCGAATCACAGTTACTGAATTCCTTTCCTTCAAGGACTATACTCCTACTCTCCAAAAAATGCTTTCCTTATTAATAACATATGGACACTGCAAACAATGTCCACATTTGAAACTACCCTTTCTTTTGTTGCTATTTATACACCCTTCTTTAAAATTTGATTCCAGGTAAACAAGCCACCCGGTCTCAATGAAAATATTTCATTAATGCCTTTGCTCAAACTTAGGTCAGCCAAATTGTAATAACAGATGTATCCAAGTGAGGTTTTAAGCTGTTTTTTCATCTTCTCTATCCTTTGTTTACATTTTTCAAGCATTTTTTCCCCACTTTTACTCATTTTTTAACTATTTATTAACATTCCTTGCACAAAGTTGGATTTTTATGTTCAATGGAGAATGTTTATTAAGATATTTTTCATTTTTCTTTTATACATTTTGCCATGATTTTTTTATAAAACATTTTCATGAATAGTCACAAGAGGGTGCTAGTGTCCTACAATTTGTGTAGTTTCCTCTGTATTTCATATGGTTCTTAATTTATGAATGAATTTACATTTGTATTTACACCTTGAATTAAGGGACAAATCTTTTTATTAATTTTATGGTGCAAAATATTTTATTTTCATTCATAAGAGTTACGTTGGATTTGTTTGAACGTTCTTTGTTACTTTTCCACGAAAACGTTTTTAAAGTTCCTTAATGAAAATTTTAATTACTTAATAGAAAGCACATTTTTCAGTTAGGGAAGGTATTTAAGCTGCTAGTAACCGTCAACCCACATCTGATGAAGTTTTCAAAATGAAAACATATTTGTTTGGCATTAATGCTGTGTATTTGTGTTCCTATTAAATTTGTTTGGAGTGGATTTCAGTCGCCCATTGGGCTTGATTGATTTACCTTCACAGTCACTTTTTCCTTGGTTTATAGGCTAACATATTCATTATTTTCAGTGATGCTGGTTGTCTTTTTTGTTCATCTCCATTTCCCAAAAACAGACTATTTAAGTTCAAGGTACTCCTGATTCTTCTAGTCAGCTCCTGTACATTTTTCTATCTCTGAAATATTTTTGTTTGTAACATTGGAAAATGTTTCACTGGCAAAATCTCTCTGCAAGCTTTGTTATCAGAAGAAAGAAAAGTAGTCTTTCCTTCTGATGGCTCAGTTTTTGTTGGACAAACTTTTGCATTTCCTCCTTAGCCTGTTCTAAATAAAAAAATTATTTTTGTCCTTCAAGGAAAAAATATGCCGAAGGCAGCTGGGTATAGCAGCTTGAATCTCATACCTGCCTCTCGACACTCCCTGATTGCTGGGATAAATTTGTTTCTCTTCTGCCTGGTGTGCAGTGAATAATCATTTTTCACAAACACTCAAGTTTTTACTACTTTCCCCTTTTGTTACAGTTTTGTCAGGGTCAAGTCTTTCTGCTTGTATGATTGCATCTTTACTATTGCAGGTTTTTGCTGCTTTCTCGTGGCTAAGTTTGGAGTACACACACAATGTGCCCATTCATTTAACAAATCCTGCTGTGGAAAACCAGTCCATTTGCTTATTTGTGCTTTCAGAAAATTAATATAATCTGTTCCTTCTAGTTTCTCTGCTACAGCAGAAAATCTCAGGTTTTTCATGTGTGCTCTGTTCTCTAACTGTACCATGTTTTGAAACATTGTTCTTGAGCAGTTGGACACTCAACCAGCCTTTTCTTCATTTTGACCTCTGATATTTTGCAGCTATGTCAGTTCATCTGAATAGTTTCAAGTTTCTTTTATTTTTTCCAGGCTTTTATTTGAGGAGTTGTGCTCCTTCAATGTTTTGTTTGTTTAGCTTTGAGTACATTTGATTTATCTTTTCCTCTAGGTTACTGGAAGCCATGTCTTACACCAAAGCTGGAGCTAGAGCTGGAGGATGAACTGGCTTTTGCTGCACAGCTGCATGATTCTTCCCAATCATTGTTTTCTCTTCAGCTTTTCTAGTTTTTTTCAGGCTGTCTCGAGCATCTATCTTCCTTGCTGGCATCTAGGCAGTGTACTTTCTAGCTAGTAACTGAATTTGCTAAAACTTGCAGAGTTTCTGGTCCTTATCTTTGTTTATTTTTTCCACACTGGGAGAGCTGAAAACAAGCTGTTAATCGGTGTGCAGTCATCTTAGAAGTCTTCTTCTGAAAAACATACTACTGCTGCATGTTGCATATGTAGGTAGGAGAGACAGCTGTGCCTTGTTATAGACAAATTGTGTGTGTGTGTGTGTGTGTGTATATATATATATATATATATATATATATATATATATATATATATATAAAAAATCATACTTTGCATGTGTATAAGAAACTACTAGAAACATGAACCGTCTGTAATTTTGTTTTGTTCTTGGTTTCATTGCAAGCTCTGCAATGAATGTAGCTTTGTTTTTGTAAAGGGAAATTACAGGTGAGATCATGAGAAACTAAGTATGATTTTATTCTGAGATAGACAGTGTGAGCCCTCTGTAATTGATTATTGTGATACTGCTGTCATTGTAAAAATATAAATTATGATTGGAAACAATATTCCAAAGGTTGCCATGTATGCTGGCCAGTGTTCTTAAGTTATTCTTTGTAGTTTGCCATGTTTGATTTGCCTTTGTGTAATCTCAGTAGTGGTCAATATTATTATGGACAATAAAGCTTCTTGCAACAATATGTTTTTATGTCTCAGTGGATTTCGTAATGATGGACAGTGTTATGAAACTCTTAACATAAGCAGACACAGCTAGATGTAAAAAATAACATGTTCTCATCTTTCTGTAAAGTTTATGGTGCACCTGTCAGATGAAATGGAAAAGTAGTGGCGAGAAGGCAGGAAAGAATCCAACATGTTTGCTATTCAGCTTGGAATAGATCTTAATGTTTTCAGTGGGTTTTGAAAATAAGGAAGCTGGGTTAGCTGATCATTCACTTACAACATGCATGTGGAAGGCGGTGAGACTGAAGTTTAGGTACCAGCTTCAATAAATCAAATATAGTGATTGTAGGCACACTTTGTTTTTCTAAGTATTTTACCAGGAGTTTCCTTGAAGATAAAAATGAACAAATGAATGGTTTTCAGGCTTAGTAGGTGTTAAAGAAAGCTGTACAATGGCACAGATTCAGTGAAGTAATATCTGCTGTGTGCATAGCAGGAATCTCTAACAGAAAAAAATTGACAAACTGATGAATGTAAATTCTTAGGATACTCCAGAGATGTTCTTTGTGTTTCACTGTTGCAGTCATTACATTTGGGTAATCTGCTGGCAGGTTGCCCTCAGTCGGCCTGAATTCCAAAGTCTTGGGTCCTGCGTCGGTTGCTGTCTTCTCTTCCATGACATCAGGTCGTCAGGGGTGTAAAACATGCAGCCGAAGCCATTTTCTTCAGTATTTCTTGCTGCGCGGTGCCCGAACCAGAAGCATTTCGCAAGTGCCATTCGGCCGACTACTGAAATATTCAAGTTTGATTTTCAGAACCGAAGTCTTCACTAAAGCTAAGTACCCCAGTGGGGAACTTTTTTTCTTGCTTTTTACCGATGTCAGAAAAAGTTAATAATTGTATTACTTGTGGAAAGCAAATACCTCATTTCCATTTATACTGTATTCCTTGCCTAGGCCCTGATCACAACATGCCTGGCTGTCGGTTTTGTGCTAGATTTAACCAATGCACTATTAAGCGTCGGTATATTTTTGCATCAAAGTATTTTGGAAACAGATTTAACTACCCGGAAATGTCATTGGATAGCAATCCGACTACTGGATTACATAAAAACCGCAAAGAAAAGGACAGAGAAAGGCAGTCGAGATCCAAAACAGACGGCAAAACTTCTCCTAAGCCAGTCGCCGGTTCTCAGTGAGGCGCTTTCGCAGCCCCTGATACCCACTACCTTCGAGTTGCAGGCCTCTACCGACACCCATGTGGAGTCCGGCATGCCGCAAGATACTCAAGGTATTGGACCGACGGATGTATCTCCCTTGGATGGGTCTGGAGCCGCTGAGCAGGCACCAGCTTCTGAGGGTGTATTCAGACCTCAACATTTGTATATCAAACCGATGACAGCTGCAAAACCAAAGGCAAAAGCAACTTCTAAAACTAAAAAAACCGATGCATGAGCCACGTGCACAGGCCTCTATGCCTAAAAAACAGATGATCAAAATGGCTGAAGACCTTATTACCTTGATCAGGGGTACCCATCCCCCTCCAGATAAGAGGCCTAAGTAAGACACTGATTATGAATCTTCAGATCAGGTTTCTGTTTCTTCTGACTCCTCTTCTGATCAGGAATTATCTTTACCTTCCTATGAGGATTCTGATGCTGAGGAGTCTGTTCCATCAGCATCTCCTCCTGAGGATTATTAATTTGGAAAAACCTTGCATACTTTTGAGGGAGCATTTTCACTGGGAGAGTCAAGATTTCTCAGAATCAAAAAAAGAGGCTCAGAGATTTCCTTCTTCTCCCTCAGCACAAGCCTTTGGTCATTCCCCCTGTTTTAGACATTGTGGATGATGTGTTTTCGGAGTCAAGCTTGACCCCTGACTCCTTACCTCCGGCTCCCAGTAAGCTTGACAGATATTACTGGGTCCCTGACTCTCACAAATTTTTATTTAGAAACCCTGCTGCTGATCCTGAAACTATTTCCCAGGGTCCAAATAGAGTTAAGGCCTCAACAGCAAAAAATCCTACCCCCTCTGACAGAGATTCAAGGGCACTGGACAGATGGGGAAAAAGGTTTATACATCTGCAACCTTGGCAATCAGGGCCTTAAACTGTCAATTTCATATGCTTAAGTACCAACAACATGTTATGGGATTGCTGAAACAGAAAATGAAGTTGATTTCAAAATGTGCAGAAAATAATGAATTGCAGGAATTATTGCATGCAGCTGAACAAGTTTACAATGTGGTTTTGATTCTTTAGAGACCTCCTGCAGGGCCGCAGTTACTGGATCTGTGATTAGGAGGCATGCCTGGTTAAAGGAACAAAATTTACCTGATCATGTTAAAGCTAAATTACTAGATGAACCTTTACAGCATGATTCTCTGTTTGGTATTAAGGCAGAAGAGGTTTTAAAGAAAATGGAAGACGCTGTTAAAGACTTCTTGCAAGTGCAGCCACCAAGATACAGTAGACACTGGCCTACAAAAAAAGTGGTCCTTTCCTGTGTCAGACAGAGCTCAAAGGGGAAAATCCAGACGCCCTAAGGGTTCCAGGTACCAGGTGCAAGACTCATACAGGTCAAAGCAATGGGGTGCATCCACCTCCAAATCTGGTGGAGATAAAGCGCAAACCTACAGAAAGCAATCCCAATGACTTCCCTCTGCCTACACCAAGCACTTATCTTTTGGCAGCACCCATAGGGGGAAAATTAGCACTTTTTGCTCAAAATTGGCAGTTAACCCAGGGCAAGTGGGTACTAAACATCGTATCACAGGGATACAGATTCCATTTCCACACTCTTCCAATGGCAAATGGTTGGCCAGATCTGCCAAAAAAACAATGGGCAGAGGCACAGAAACAGGTTACGTCCCTCATGGATATGGGGGCCATTCAGACAGTACCAGAACAGGAAAAAAGGACAAGGTTTTTACTCAAGACTTCTTGGTACCCAGAAAGGACAAGGCCTGGCAGCCAATACTGAATTTATTGATTTTGAACACATACCTGGACATTCCAAAATTCAAAATGCTGACTTTGCAGCAGCTTCTGCCCATGCTGGACAAGAATGCTTGGCTGGTGACTTTAGACCTAAAAGAGGCATATCTGTATGTCCCAATAAGACATTCGTGCAGAAGATAGCTCAGATTCAAGGATGGCTTAATGCATTACCAATTCTCTGCACTGCTCTTTGGCTTATCTACTGCGCCCCAGGGTCTTTACAAAGTGCCTGGCACCAGTAATTGCATTTTGCAGACAAAGAAGAATACAGATATATCCTTACTTGGACGACTGTCTCATTCAAGCAGAGAACAAGGACACTCTTCTTCGACACCTGGCATTTGTAAAAAGGCTTCTAAATGACTAGGGTACACAATAAACGAAAAGAAATCACAACTGGTACCCTCTCAAAAGATAACATTCCTGGGTGCAAGCTTGCATACAACTGCCCAGATGGCTTACCTCACGCCAGACAAACAAAGGCAACTGACTACTTACTTCAAACTGATGGCAACAAAAACCCAGTCTTCTGCAAGACAAATTCTGCAGGCTCTGGGTTTCATGGCATCCTGCATCCTACTAATTCCATATGCAAGACTGCATATGAGGAAACTTTAATGGTACCTAAAAAGTTTATGGAGTCCGCATTCACACAGTCTGGAAACAATAATTCCTCTCATTCCCTGCCTGCAACAGGAGTTTCTATGGTGGGCAAAGGCCTGTCACCAAAACATGGGATGGCCCTTATCTCTACCCCCTGCCAGCCAATCCTTAACAACAGACGCATCAGATTATGCCTGGGGGGCCCACATGGCAGGAAGATGCATTCAGGGCATATGGACACCAAAACAAATGCATGTACATATCAACCAGAAAGAGATGCTAGCTGTTCAAAATGCCTTAACAGCCTTCAAGGACTTACTTTATCCAGGACAACTACTGATAAAGACATACAACACCACAGTCATGTGGTATATAAACAAGCAAGGGGGCACACACTCATACCCCCTTTGCAGATTAGCCATGGCATTGTGGGACACAGCTTTGACCTACCAAATAGCATCTTCAAGCTCAATTACTGCCAGGAAAACAAAACACTCTGGCAGACTATTTAAGCAGAAACCTTATGGATCCTCATGAGTGGAAACTAAATCCACAAGTCTTCAGCATGATAACAGAGAAATGGGGGAGCCTGGACATAGATCTATTTGCCTCTCCTCAAAATTATGAATTGAAAAGATTCTACACAAGGATCACAGACAAGCATGGAAAGTGGACGCCCTATCCTTCAGTTGGAAAAACAGATCAGTTTACGCCTTTCCTCCTCTGCCTCTTCTACCCAAGGTCCTCTTAAAAGTCAGACAAGAGAAGCCAAAGATGATGATAATTGCCCCGGACTGGCCCCGCCAATATTGGTACCCAATCCTAAGGAACTTGTCTCAATACCCAGCTTGGACCTTGCCTCAAAGACCACAACTACTGTCCCAGCAAAACAGTCAGATCCTACACAATCGACTACAAACTCTGAACCTGGCAGCATGGCTAATCATGTAATCATGCAAACGACACCTCTCAGTAACGCTGTGATGGATGCCATTTTGGAAGCCAGAAGGCCTAGTACTAGAAAATCTTATGCTGACAAATGGAAGAGATTCTGTGCTTGGAAACAAGCACAAGGAACTGATGCAGCAGAACCACATATTCCTCAGATATTACAATACTTAACTGAGATGCTTGACAAAGACCTATCTTTCTCATCAGTCAAAATCCATGCCTCTGCCATTTCAGCTCATTACAATACAGAGCCACCAATCTTTTCTCATCCTGTACTAAAGCAGTATCTTAGAGGAGCCAAAAATGTAAGGCCTCCTAGAAGATCACCATTACCTGCATGGGACCTCAATTATGTGTTGGAAAAGCTCACCCTGCCTCCATTTGAACCAGCTGCTACCGCTGATATAAAGTTCTTATCATGGAAGACAGCTCTGCTACTAGCAATTACTTCAGCAAGAAGAGTTTCAGAGCTACAGGCCCTCATGGCTGTAGAGCCTTTTATCATATTTTACCCAGACAGGGTGTGTCTGAGGACAAATCCTACTTTTATGCCTAAGGTGGTTTCCAGTGTGGCTCTTAACCAAACAGTTCATCTGCCAACCTTTTATCCAAATCCGCAGAACAAAGGGGAGAGAATTCTGCACAGACGTACACAGGCAGCTAAGATTATACTTGAGCAGGACTAAAGCTCTAAGAAAAACTGAGCAATTACTAGTGTCATATGCTGCAGGATCAGAAGGAAAGGCTATTTCAAAGCAGACAGTTTCAAAGTGGATAAGCCACTGCATCCGTTTCTGCTTCTTACACCATGATAAACCTGTGCCCAAGGGCATTAGGTCTCATTCCACCAGAGCTGCAGCTACTTCAGCAGCCTTTCCCCAGAGGAGTACCAACCAAAGACATTCTAGAGGCTGCTACTTGGGAGGTCTGTTCACACCTTTACAAAGCATTACCATTTGCCTCTCTACTCTAAGTCCAGGGCAGGCTTTGCCACTGCAGTGCTGCAGGGCCTTATAGCCGCACCTAATGCTGTTTAGCTCCAGCCTCCCAACCAATAGCTTTAGGATTCTACCCAAATGTAATGACTGCAACAGTGAAACACGAAGAACATAGTACAGTTGTGTAAACTTACCATAAATGTAGATGTTCGAGTGTATTCACTGTTGCAGTCCAGGTTACCCTCCCGCCATCCCCCTGTCACTCTACAGTTTCTTTCCTTCTCTATCTTCTACAACCTATGTGGTGTATTTGCTTGTAGATGAAGGTTAAGTTTATATTGATGCATGTATATATATATCTATATATATATATAAATATATATATATATATATATATATATATATATAATATTGCTACATTTTCGGGGGCAAGAAAAACTAAAGAAAATGGCGTCGGCTGCATGTTTTATACCCCTGACAACCTGACGTCATGGAAGAGATGACAGCAACCGACGCAGGACCCAAGACTTTGGAATTCAGGCCGACTGAGGGCAACCTGCCAGCAGATTACCCAAACGTAATGACTGCAACAGTGAATACACTCTAACATCTACATTTATAGTAAGTGTACACAACTGTACTTTTCTGCCATTACATCTGTTTCAGCAAGAAATTTTCAAGTTTGATCTCTTGCAGTATGATGTTTGCCTAACTGGTATGTGTGTGGTTAAAAGCCTTAAAGCAGTAGCATTCTTGAGTCCATCCCATTGTCTTGCTTGTTTGGATTTGCCCAAGGAAGACAGATGAGAGCATGTTGTAATTTAAAATCGAATGACCGTGCCTCTGTCTGACAATGTTTTTCAGCATTTCTAAAGTCTAGAAACTGTAAACTGACATTCCTGAAGTACTATGAACTGCACTTCAAACTCCTGTTAAGCATAGAAATATGTCACAGAAGTTATAGTTTCCAGCTTGCCTGCTATAAATCGTGGCACTCCTGATAGAGACATTCGTACTTAACTGTTTTATGCAAGAAAACACAAAAAAGACACTGCATTTCATTATACCAGACCTCTGATGTTCGGGCTGCATGCATCAGCAATAGAGTGAGACTTTTTCGCACAAGCAGAGACCTTTGATTTTAATAAACTTCTTTTTTTTTTTTTTTTTTTTTTGAGATTCTAATTTCAAATGTGTTCTGTACACTGGATGACTGGTAAATTTTAACCTGAGAGTTTAATGGTTTTAACAACACTTAAGTGCAGAATATTAAAATTAAAAAAGATAATCTTACTGTTGGTTAAATGTGACATTTACAGATTTAAAAGGTATGTGGACCATATTCCTTCACTCCTTCCCCTTTCTGCCTCACTGCTGCGTACCATGGCTGTTAATCAAACCCCAGGAGCCAGGGTGATTCCAACATCTGTTTTGGTGATGAATCTATAATCATTGCTCGGGACTTCCTTTCAATTATGAATGGTTTTGGCTTTGCTCAGGTTGTTACTTCTGCTGCATATTGTCTTGGGCATCGTCTAAATCTAGTGATCCACCTGAATGTTTACCTCTGACTTGGTGGTAGAGTTAATTTGTTGGTTTGATCACTACCTTGTTTTAGTCTCATATTTACCCTTGTTACTGCACCACCACCACCCCCCCGACCTTGAACTGGTTAATTGCAAGAAGTGGCATGCTGTAACTGTTAGCCAGTTGTCTACTGCCTTTTCTTTGTGTTCAGTGCAGAGAATCTAAAAGTTTTCCTTGCAGGCTATAATACAGCTGTACTTTCAACAATGGATCACCCAGCTCCAACTGTTGTACAACCAGTTGACTTTAAGTCATGTCAACCATCACTTGAATATCTGACTCTTGAAGCAACAAAGGTGAAAGCTAAAATGTAAATGGTGATTCACAGTCTGCTTTGAAGCCAGACTTAGACTTGATGAACACGAGGTTTATCTGGTAGATATTTCCTAAAAGACAACGGTGGTCGTATCTAGGGAGATCTTTGATGCATCAAATCAACTGACAAGGTTTTTTGAGGGTTCACATTCTAAATAATCTGGGCCGTCTTTCCACCCGTAGAGATTTTTTCTAATGAGTGTGCAGCCAAGCTAGTCTCCTTGTGTATTTTGTCATCTTCCATGGCATGCTGAATATACTGCTGAAGTACAATTTTAGAGAGAGTAGATTGGACTTTGTGTGAGTTTCATGAGGTTGGTTATCATGGTTTGGTTTCCATGATTTCAAGGGTGTATGCCGTTAACTGAAGTTTGAACATATAACCCATGAGAATTGTTTTCATATATCTTGAGGTGCTTTGACCACTGATTTTCTAGAATGTCCCCTGAGGTTTTTCTAGCCTCATTAAAGAGACCTTGGAAATCTCAGCCATCAAAGTGTTCTTTTGATTTGCCGGGTGTATATTATATATTCGAAGCTTCAAAATTTCAAACCTCATATGTTCAACAACATATGAGCGAAACTTGAATCTTCTTGTATAAAAAAAAAAACGTAAAAAAAGAACCCCACTTACATTAATGCTCTGAGCAGGGGGGTATGCCCTCCTGCACCTCCCACACCCCCCTACTTAAATATACCAACTCCGAGACTGCACTTCAGTGCAGAAAAGGGAAATTTTCCCATTCTGCGTGTATGGAGCAGTTGCCTTTCACCTTTGAACTTTTCAAAGTTCAATCATATGGTGTCGACCATATGACATTCGAACTTTGAAACGTTCAATAATTTAATAGGGACCCCAATTGCCACACTATCTCCAATTCAATTAGTGCAATAAGTAGCACAGTTGCCTTTGGTGTAGAAGGCTGTGGGTTCTATTCCCATACCAGGTAGATGGAGTGCTGACACTGGAGTACAAGGAGAGTGCTGCACTCCTGTGTGTGTCATCCTTCGAATGAGTCATTTCACCAAGGTCCCATCGGCTTGAGATAATGGTAGCTCAGGTTGATGTAGAAGATACCATGGCACCTATTCAAAAGAGAAGGGAAGTTCCTCTTGAAGTATCAATACCACTTCAGGACTTCCCTGACAAGAGGGGGCACTAGCCTAGTAGGACTATCCTGTTCAACAAAGGATAAAAACAATCTCACATTTACTAATAAATTATTGAGAAGGGTGTTCATGCACAGCTTGACTCACTTCTCTAGGAATATGATATTTGTGACCCATTCTGCTCCAGTTTCTTCACTAGACATAATACTGACATTGTGCTTTTTTGGGTTCTGAATGACCTATACTAGCAAATGATATGGATCAGTGATACTGCACCATTTTGGTCCTCCTTGATCTCTCCTCTGCAAATGATGTAGTGCACCAGAACATTTTACTTGCTCACCTTCAAACCTATTGTGGAGTGTCTGGCAAAATCCTCAGATGGTTTGCCCTCTACCTTAGAGAGCATACCCAACAGATTCTATCGGGAATATTCCCTTTATGTATTTACCCTGTTAGATCTAGAGTTCCGCAAGCTTCTATTTTAGGCCTGTTATTGCTGACTGTGTATGTGCTTCCATTGGGATAGCTCTTCAGAGAAAGAAGTATTTGATACTGCTTTTGATTCACCAGTGTAAGCATTTGAGTCCATCCAAAATGGAATGACTGCCAACCGTCTGTGACTTAACATGTCCAAGACCATTGCCGTTGTGATTCACACCACCTTCAGGGAGTTCAACTGTCCATCCCTTTGACCTGATTTTAGTTTACAGTGTTGACAGATTTTTATGAGGAAGGTGAGAAATCTTTAATCTTTCAATGACTGTTACTTAGGGACCAAGTGCGAGCTGTCATAAAGACTTCTTGCTACCATCTTTGATATACATACATCCTTGATTGAGCACCTCTTTCCTCCAGATGACCTCTCAGTGGTTGTTCATACTTTTGTATCTTCCTGATTTGAATGCTGCAACTTCCAAGACTGCCTGATAGCAAGATTGTTTACAGCAAGTTCAAACTTCTGCAGGTTTGTTACTTAAGGTACTTCTCGTTATTACCTTCTTGTTACTTCTGCTCTGCTGAATCTTCACTGGCTGTCAGGTGTAGTCTTTAAAGTCTAATTACTGGTTCACTTTAACCCTGCATGATGTGGATAGCCATACTTTCAGAAGCTCCTGGTTCCATACTTGCCAAAAAGGACCCTATGCTCCTTCTCCTTGAACTCTTGGTAGTTCCAAGGTCTCATCTGAAAACCTCCTCCTATAGTGGTTGAGGGAGGCTCCTATACTATCTTGTTTTAAAAGGTCCCCAAAGTACATCTTTTTGAATTGACATTTAACTGTTAATTAATTTTATTCACATATTACTATTTGATTTTCTTATCTGTTGCCCAGTTTGAACTGCTCAGTTTAGCCAAATTGTCCACTTACTGTGTACCATGCTTTTATGTTTTTAGTCAGAATTACTCCCTGTTTTATCTGATGTATTCTGTTAATGCTGTTATACTAACTGTTACATTGCGTTTCTTTTTGTTAACATTTTTATAGCTTTGTTTTTTATGATTATTATGGTGATTGGAAGACAAGCACCTAAATAACTTGGAGCGTGAATAAATTTGTGCTATTGGGCATCTACTACAGGAGGTGCAATAGACTCGCCTACTTGCATGAAGACCTGGGACAGACCCAGATTAAGCTGGATAAGTTTCATCTCCTCTTGCCTGGAAGTAGCTCTGAGTCCATCGGGATGAATTGGGGACAGGGAAGTCTGGCTTGCCGTACTGAGCTTGCTGGCAACATAAACCTCATCAGGACAACCGTTTTATAAAGTAAATGGATAGCTGTATAGATGGATTTTGCTTTTTTGCATTATCTGAATAATCTTTTTTGTGGAACAACTTACTAAGAACATCTGGATGTTAAAACATTTCTATCCTGTACAAATGGGATGAAGTAAGTAAAACTATGCATTAGCATTCTAAATCCTCTGGAAAATCCCTACAATTCTCTGAGGTATACTAGGCAGTTATTTTGCTTATAAAATGTCTCCACAATGCTTTTGTGTGTTGTGGTGGGGGGGTTTGAACTTTTGATCTTTCATAGCTGGTAAAAATAGTATTTTTTCATAGCCATTTTATATAATTTAGTATTTAAATTCGAAGTCTTTAGAAAATCGACCAGCACTATTTTCTTATTAGAATGCAATATGGGACTTTTCTGTGGATTTTGATATCTGTTTACAATAAGGGTGTGAATAATTTTATTCTGGTCAGCATAACTGACATCCAGGTTCTTACACTGCAAACTTTATTGACTCATTTTTCCCTTTGAGTGGCTAACACTTGGCCCCAACACATCCAGTTTCTACACATATATCTGCTCTGAGAGAGAGAGAGAGAGAGAGAGAGAGAGAGAGAGAGAGAGTGACTTTTAGACACAAACTTTGATGAGGCCATATGGAGCCAGTCAGGGATGGTAACAGATAGCCCATAAACTGAAAGCTATTATGTTTGGTATGTAGCCTGATGTACTTGGGACTTGGGTGTGATCATTCAGTCATGTGACAGCAATAAACATGTTCTCTTATGCAGCTTTTAGTGGCTTATTTGCATTTTCTTTTAGATTTCTGCTCTGGAGAATGATTACTAACTATATGTTTTGTATCATGCATCTGTACTATGATGCTTGTAAGCAACCCCTTCCCCAGAGAAGATATGACTGCATTCCTGTCACCCAGTCTTCTCCTTAGCTCCTGAGATGGTAGTTGAGCCCAAGTCACCAGGTGTATATATTATTACCCTAATACTGTACCACTGCATCAGCCAAGCAGAGGTGTGTCTAAATCTGTTAGTTGTTTTAACTTGTCATGCACCAAGTTCTTTGCCAGCTGCATTGATATAGAGTTAAAGCTTTAGCTATGACCTAGATGACCCTGGTTTAATTAGTGGCACTGGCACCTAGTGTGGCTGGCAAGGGAAGGGAGGAGTGATATAGTTTAGTTATTTTGCTGTTTGTGGGGGGGGGGGGCTTGAAGGGTTGGAGGCATATATTTAGGGCACACAGTTTTATAACAGAATCACTGGTGGAGACCACAGCTGACATGGGATTCATCCCTTATGAAACTGAATGATATGGCCTTGTTAATGCCAGTTATATGCCAAACCCAGTGTTACTGAGCGTATTCTAAAGGTTAGATCCAAGTAAAGGAAAACAAAACTAACTACTTAAATTATGGCCTGACTTGATCATCTTTGACTCCCCTCTTTGAAGGATTAAATGAGTGGGTAAGTTGGCTGAGGGAGATCTGATGATCTGTAAGCATGAAGTGTTAAATTTCTTTAAAACTGCCTTACAAAATTTCATTTGTATGTTTTTAATTTTTTTGTAGCCCCAATTCCCATCGCAGAATGTTAAGGGAGGGGAGTATTTAAGAGCCAAGGACCTCTCATACCATGCTTTTCGGCCCCAAAACTTGGACCGAACCACAAAAGGGGGGGGGGGAGTATCGCTATTCATCAAAGATACCCACACCTCCAGGTTGGTGGCAAAGCACGAAGCATCAGAGACTATCCATGTGCAACTAACAGTGGGTAAAACTGCCTTCCAGTTTATAGCCTGCTACAGACCACCCTCCCAGACCCAGGAACCCCACTCGGCCTTTCTGAGAACACTGGAAAATATGAAGGTCTCTCCAAACACCATTATATTGGGCGACTTCAACTACCCAAACATAGACTGGGAGCATTACTCTAGCTCCAACACCTTAGCCCAAAGGTTCCTAGAATTTATAAACTCAAATGCTATGGAACAACTTGTTACCATTCCCACAAGAGGGGAAAACATACTGGACCTGATCATCACCAACATGGGGACTCTATGCTCCAGACCAGAAGTGTATCCCTCACTGGTAAGATCAGACCATAAACTAATCTCACTGGATATTCACATCCCGAAACTTCTCTAAAGCAAATTTCACACTCCTCAAAACCGAGGTGGAATCCTTCGAAGCCCCCGGGCCTGTGGAAAATACGTCCCAGACCGCAGAATCCTTTATAAACACATTCTATGAACACCTTCAGGAATGCATGGATCATGCGATCCCATATAAAATCAAGACCCAATCCTCCAAAGGCAGACGTCCTGTCTGGTGGACCCCAGCCATAAACAAACTATGCAATAGAAGGAGGAAACTACTAAATGATAGAGCAAAATCCCAAAAAGGGAAGGCATTACTGATCAGTATTAGCAAAAAACTACGGGCACTCATAAAATTGTCTAAGGCCAGCTTCGAGAGAAAAATTGCACAGGACACTAAGGATAATCACAAGGCTTTCTTTAGTTATGTTAGGAACCTGGGTGGCAATTCCCAGATATGCTCAGAATTAGTCCAAAATGACAAAAAATACACTGAACCCACAGACATTGCCAACATCCTAGCTGACAGGTTCAGCGCAAACTCCCCCCCCCCAACCAAAAGGGCAAATATCTATCCCAGCAGAGTGCTGCCCCCCTGACATCTCAGATGCTCAGGTAAGAGCCACCCTCTCCAAAGCAAAAAACGCAGCATCAGTGGGACCAGACGGTGTCCCGGGCTGCGTCCTACATGAACTCCAAGAAGAGCTAAACCCAAACATAAAACTTCTGTTCAATCTCAGCCTTACTACAGGATATGTGCCCAAAGAGTGGCTTACAGCAACAGTGGTCTCTCTCCATAAAGGTGGTGCCTCAACGGATCCTGGAAACTCGCCCCATAAGCCTGACTAGCTTGGTCTGCAAAGCTATGGAAAGGATCATCATGGACCTCATAAATAAAGATATTGGGGACCTACAGACACTGGATTCTACCCAGTTCGGCTTTGTTAAGGGCAGATCCTGCCTCTTAAACCTGGTTGATTTCTTTGAAACAGTCACCAAGGCCATTGAGGGGAAGGTGGTCCACACAGCCTACCTGGACCTCGCAAAAGCCTTCGATACAATATCCCACTAAGGCATTATAGATAAGCTCACCAGCTTAAATATAAACCCCTATGTCACTAGATGGATTGCAAACTGGCTCAAGGACAGAACCCACATGGTTAGAATTGCTGGAGCCATGTCAGACTCCAAACCAGTTACAAGTGGTGTCCCACAAGGCTCAGTCCTGGGACCTCTCTTGTTCGGTATATATTTCTCGGAGGTACAGGCCAACACGGAAGGACTGTGGCTGACCAAGTTCGCAGATGACTGCAAACTGGGCGCCATAATCGACTCTCCAGCCGACACAAGCATCCTCCAAAAGGGCCTCATAGAAACAGACAACTGGTGCCAGAGCCATGGCCTCAAGCTAAATGCCAAAAAGTGTATAGTCATCCCCTTTGGCAAAAACAAAGTGCCCACAAATTACCACATGGGTGGTAATCCACTAAGTACAGAAGAAGTAATTAGGGACCTGGGGACCCAAGTTGATAGCAATCTCTCATTTGACAACCACGTGGCCAAAGTGGTTAGAAAAACATTTTATATAGCCCACCTAATCATGAAGGGATTCACATCTAGATCAGGGGAGGTCATCGTGCCTCTTTACTCATCCCTCATCAGGCCCATAATTGAGTACAATGCCCCTTTTGGGATGTACCTTACCTTACTTAGCAACTGGAAAGACCCCAAAAGTACCTCACCAAGAGGATCAAAGTACTCAAACAGATGCCATATGCTGCCCGGTTAAAGAAACTCCAGCTCTACTCAATGGCATACCGCCTGTTCAGAGGCGATCTGTGCCTGACGTATAAAGCCATGTCCAACCCGGAATTAATGGACATGCTGCACCTCAGAAAATCGAAATCCCATCGAGCTACGCGCTCGAGAGACTTGAACCTCAGCACTGAAATAAATAGGACATGCTGGAGGGACAGATTCATAACCCAGAGGCTCCCTTCACTCTGGAATAAAATCCCAGTCCAGGTTAGGCAGAGTCCTTCATTGACTCTCTTCAAGAGGAATCTTGATGAGTGGATGGGAGATCATAGGTTTACCCTGGGTATCACTTCTGTGTCACTGTTAGACAGAGGCACAGTATACTAACCTCGAAAAAGGGCATAACAAAATAAATTTAAAATGGGTGGCGAAAGCCAAACACTTTCTGGCTAGGCTTATAAATGCCCTAGGGCAGGTAGCCTAGTATGAACCTATGAACCTCTTGACCTTTATTCTATAGGGTTATAGGACTTTTTCTGTGGGAGGTATGCAGTTAGCTCTTCTCTCTCTCTCTCTCTCTCTCTCTCTCTCTCTCTCATCTGTTGGCTTGCTGGTTCAGTACAATGACTGCTATGCTGGGGCTTATGTGGTTGTATTCTTGTAAATGTCCACATTCCCTGGATAGGGAATGTGAACATTTCTTTGCAGGTATGTACCCCATATGTCCTGTGGTTTTGAGATTATGCCACAGTTTGACATCTGTCAGGTGGCATAAGCTGCTCACTCCAGCCCCTTTTTTGGGTGTCTACTAGTCACTTTTTTGTCATCTGAGGAATAGACAAGGAAGAAACCTGTATCCTGTAATCAGCTTTCCCTTACACATTTTATGGTCATTATAGTTTGGACATCCGCACTTACTGATTCTCAGGATCTGACTTTGACTTTCTTCTGGAATTTCTTCTTTAAGTGCAGTACTACTTTTGCGATTAGCACAGTTTCGAACTTGTTTCACATATGTAATCCAAGCAAATTAAGTGATGGTGTAGCAGTTGATGATCATCATTCCCATTGCTGAAGTAGCATTTAAGCTATTTGGGTTGTCCATGCTTTGGAAACACCAACCAACCAGCCAGCTTCATAAAGATCTGGCTTACCCCCACCTTTACTCTTAACTACTGATTGGCTAGTCCTCTGGAGGGAAATAAGCAGTCAAAGTGAATATTTCTGCTGTACTTTCTTGCAGTCTCGAGAAGAGCATTTCTTGTGCTTCACAGGAGCAGCAGTCAACTGAGAGCTTTGTTTCTGGCAAATAATTCCTCATTAAAGAACCCATCCACACTGAAATTGTTGCCCTTTAAAGACAAAAATGTTTAATTTTCTGAGTAAATGCAGTATTTTCCTTTAATAAACCTGGCATTTTATCAATATTGGAGGTTTCTTGTCAAGGACCCCTATTTTTAGCTACCTGTGTTATTTATCTAATTAGTGGCTAATTTTGACTAAACGTGTAGTGCTTGTGTAAACTTTTAAAATTGTGATTAAAAGATTTATTTTGGGGCACTCGGACATTTTTTTTTACAGTGTAGTGCTTATGCTCACTTTGTGATAATCCATCTGCCGTTTGTCTTTTACTATCATTGGTTTTACTTCAGTGAAAGAAGTACTGACAAGAAATATGTATGCTGCTTTGGCTTTTACTTTGTGAGGGAGCTGAGACAAGAAATGTAAATGTAAGTGTGTTCCTTGTTTACACTAGGTGATAACTTGCTTTCTGACCAGTTTAGTCCATCAATGCATGACGCTTTTGGCTTTTCTTCCTCAGCTACAGTATGGGTACTTTGGTCCCACTGGTTCCACTCCCAAAAAAAAAATTTACCAAAGAGCCCTTAATGACTATGCAGACTTAGCCTACTCCTTAGCTGATAATGGGTGAACCTGGCCACTCACTCATCTCTTCACCTTCCTTTGGTGTAGTCCTTTTGGCCACCATGAACCAGGGATCAGCTATGTCCTCTTTTGCTGCACCAGTGTCCGATGTGTATGAGAGAACCATCCTTTCTAGGGATGGGTGACACTCTGAGAGACTCTTCCTGGGGTAACTAAGGAAATAACCAAGTAAACCAAAGCAATGTAAAAATAAACTAAACACAAAAAACATTGCCACCAGAAATGTGACATAGGACAACTTCAGTAAAACATTAAGCACTTTTCTTAAACAGAAGATGAAACTTCTTCAGAATGTTCAGAATGTATCCAAACAATGAAAAGGCATCTTAAATATACCTAAAACAAGTCACATGGTTAATAGTTCAAAAAACTTATTTATGACAGCACTATTGTCATATTAAACTGTGTAAAGTATAATTTATGAATGTGCAACATATTTATTCATCTAGTAAAATATGTACAATTTGTGAAATAGTAAAAAGTTACATAAATATATAGTGTATAAACCTATGAAATTCTAATATTTTATCGTCAATACTTGGGGGCCTTGTGGTATCCAAAAGGAGCTGCCAGTTCAGCTCCCTACTTTCCAAATGATTCTCCCACCTTCTCCAAAATAATCACAACTTTATAAAATTAGCACAACTAGTGGAGTGACTGTAGAGTGCATTCATACTATCTCCCTTTTTAATGGCATAAACATGGTTTTATATTCTCTCTTTAATGGCCTTTCCAGCTTCTCTATGTAAAAGGCCAAACAGGATAAACCCTGTGCTACGTAAACAACTCCCTGTGTATTACAGTCATATTTCCCATTTGTTGTCAACACCTTAGAATAATTAACAACTGTAAAGGTTGTACATTCTTACATGTATCTACACTGCGAACAAGAGCCACATTTGTGCATTCCCTTTTTACTCCTGTTTCTACTGACATTACCATTGAGCCCTTTTTCAAAATAATGTTTCAGGTTGTTACCCCTTCTAAATACCATTCTAAGAGCTTCATCTTACTGTACTGTTAAACCTAATAGCTCAAATATATTTTTCCAGTTTTCATTTAAGATGTTTTTAATTTCATTTGTTTGTCGGTAGTATTCCCAAATGCTCTACCAAAGCCAGCATTGGCCATTGCTTCTTTCACAGTATTACCAGGGTGGTTGAAATTTAATTGATCTGTTTGCCACTACTTCCTGCAACTTACTATCTAGTAATTCTTCCAGATATCCCCTGTCCATGAGCATCAATTTAAGGATATCCAACTCTCTATAAAATGTGTCACTGTGGGTTACTATTCTAGATAGATGTAAATGTGCCCCTTAATATATATATATTTTTTGCCATTTGGATAGGCTGCTTTTAAAGTGTAATAAACTGTTTGAATAGACACTTTTCTTAAAAATAGTGGAGTTGTGCCAATATTCAACCTGTTTTTAATTAACAACACATCCAAATAACTAAACCTTTATTCATCCCATTCACTTTTAAAACCTGAAAAGGAGGTGATGTTTTGTTTAGAGCTCAAAAAATGCATTTAACTCTACAATATTGCCTGTCCAGTGAGTAAAAATATCATACAAAAAATGCATATGATTTGCTGTTAGTGGCACACAAGTTGATACAAACAGATAATTTCTACCAACAAAGCACAATTTTGGCAAAAATGAGGGCTGCAGCCACCCACAGTGCTACTTTTTTGATCTGCTAATATTTCTTTTCAAAGTAAACAAATTTATTTCTCAATATTTGCTCCATACATTCCATTAATAAGCCAGCCTTGTTGTGGTGTCCTTTGCAAAGGGCTTCCTTAAATCATTCAGCACCTACATCATGCAGAATCACCAAAAATAGCTCCTTGACATCAATTACAACCATTAAAACATCTTCAAAAAATTCACATTCACCTATTATATTCAAAAAGTGCCATGAGTCACTATGCACATTACTTTTTTTCCTCAAAAATGTTTACCTCAGTGTCTACAAGTTTCACCACAGATTCCATTTTAAATCCATCAGCTGCCACAGTTGGCCTCAATGGTGTATCACAAATAGATTTGTGGACTTTCGGTATTTCATAAATGCCAGGAATAACAGCCTTCTCTACCCTCAAGTAGTCACTCAAATGTTTTGCCAACACGTCTCAAAGTAAGATCCTCCAACCACAAATCAAGCCTTCTGTATACTGTATTAGTCTCGTTCATGGAGGCTTCAGTAAAAAGAAAAATTCCTTGTCATTTAAAAATTGCAACATCTTCTGTGAGTATAACATAGAACTCATAATAATAACCCCCCCTCCAGTCTTTGTCATGCTTCATGGTATGCACAGATTTATCATTCTGCAGACTCAACACCATCTCCTTTTCATCAACGGACAAGTTTGTGTCACTCCTGGAAGCCATCAACTGCCTGAAGTCTGGCTCACATATCTGCTCAAATAGCATAAGTAGGAGGAGCCAATGACAGATTAAAAGTACTTGCTCTGCTTAAACAACTAGGCCTCTGATTGTGCGAAGAAAAGTTCCAAGTTTAACTTCCCTATAAAAAGTTTAAAATCTTGTAAAACCCCCATTCTGTCAATAGACGCAGTAGGGACAAAGGTAAAACTCTCTACAAAATGTTCCCCATACATTGGTGTTATGTATGGTCAAATGACTATAATTATATATTTTAAAGCACCCAAAGTCAAAAACTATCTCTTTGTCATGTTGCAATTCCTGTATTGATATGGTGATTGGTAAGTTTTCTTCTTCATCTTTGTCTTGTGATTCTATTGAAAAATTAGGTTTCGAGACCCATAATGGTGCCCTTCCTTGTTCTTTTACTGAGCCTGTATCCTCAAAGACCAGCAAAGTATTATCACTTCCACTAGAAATCATCTCCAGCATGTATTCCACTGTCACTTTCAGAATCAAAAATCTTCTTATCCTGCCCATGAACAACATCATAGTCATTGCACATCCCCATGTTTGTTGGAACTGGATATGCCTTTTTGAACATGTATTCCAGCACACCCCAAGCTAGCTTCTTTTCTTTATGCTTTTTTATTACTTCACTGTACCTTTCTGCTTGAATGAACATTTTCTTAAAATTGTTCTCATATGTTGCAAATAAAACAAAAAGAAGGAACAACCCAGTATGGCTAAAAACAACTGAAAATGTATTAAATAGAAACATAATCACTTTCGTGCATAAGTACGTCTTCATATTGTTCAAACAACTCAAGAGCCAACTTTAAATACCGTTGTAAAACATAAAACAGCCAGTGAACACTTATTAAAAACTTAATAAAAGCAGCTGGCAACCAAATCAGTTAGTTGCGTTGATGGCAAATTAGTGCTTAATCCTACATCCCTTTAGGAAAGGCCCTAGTGAAGTATTTTAATTTAAACCAAAATTTCTATGTGCTTGTAAAGTAGTGGTCCATTTTAATTCATTGACCCCAGTTTTATTAAACAAATCTCCTCCTCTAATATTCTTAGCAGTCAGCTGAATTACTTTATAAAGAAAACTGTGACCAGAATGCAAACTAATATGCTTATTCAGAGCATTAGTGCTAACATTCCTTCTGATATCTCCAGTGTGCTTCAGAACCCTCTCCTTAAGGTTACAAATGGCCATCCGTACATAAAAACTAGGACAGCATGTACAGGTTGCTAAATACACCAAATGTGTACATTTACAATTAGCACGGAACTTAAATTCATATTTGATATTAGTGGTAAGGTGAACAAAATATGAAACATCAGTAATAAAGGGGCAGGCTTTACAGTTACAGCAAGGGTGCATACCTACTCTGGCTGAAGTAACATGAGGCTATGTTTTAAAACTATTTTTAAAGCAAAGCCTCTGTTTTAAATTCTTTGCATTTCTAAAATAGAACTGAGGTCAGTCTCTAAAAAGTTTTCTAATATTATCAGCTAATAGAGTTGGCCAATTTCTCTTAATGATGTTACATACATCATGCACATCACTAGAGTAGGTAAAACCAATTCTCAGTCAGACTTAAGATGTTTGGTACTTTCGTCATATGGGTTGTCAGAGAAAATGGGTCTCCCTTGCGTTGGATGTAGGCCGTTGACCTGTTCCAAAATAATGTTACTAACTTCCTTATGACCATAGCTCCTCATGTGACATTCATCACTTAGATGGGCAAAATGCTCATCCAAACTCTCATCACTAGTATGCAAATCTCAAAAATCTTAAAAATTGTCCCTTTAGTACATTACAAAAGTATGACTCTTCTCCCTTTAGTATCATTCCTTGCACCGTGTTAAACCCATCCCTTACTGTCATAAAAAGAAAGGATTTCTGAAACCAAGCATTGAGATTGACGAGTCTCAGAACTGTTATTCACACTTTTAGCTTGCACAGGAGTTCTACTTGAAGCAGAAATGTTCTCTTCTTTATTATCCCCAGGAATAAGTGTGTTATGACATTGGCCAGGTTCTACCCTAGAACCTGACTTAAGACTAACCTCTTTCTCCTTATCCCATTCATAGTCATATATATATATATATATATATATATATATATATATATATATATATATATATATATATATATATATATTATTTATTTATTTATTTTTTTAAGGGGTATCCAAGAGGAAAGACCCTTAGACTGGGCAGAGACATCCCTCCTTTGAGTCAGTCTTCTTCCACAGGGATTATTATTATTATTATTATTATTAAGAAAACCAAAAAAATGTAACATTGTTTATCTCAGGAAACAATTACAATTAAAATGGTGATTTTCTTAGCTTAGTAAAGCATGCATTACAAGCTATGAATCCTGGTGTCCAAAAGCCTTTTGAGCTAGGCATCCCTTGTAAAGAAATTCCTGAGGAAGCTGAGCCTGATGATTCTGATTTTGACATAGATGAGAATTATTTTCCTTTAGCTGTCAATCCTAATTTTCTGATTCTATAGAAAATGCAATTACTTTTCCTCCTGTGGAGGAATTTTCTTTTAGTCATACCATAACCAGGATGAATGAGTTATTTTATTGGAGCAAATAGAAGTTCCCTTTGAACTTATGAGGTACATTTTAGAAATGGATATTCCTCATTCCTCACCCATCCCTCCTATACTGCCAACTGTGGAGGGTGTATTGAATGTATTGAATACTGCCTGTAGTCATCCTCATGCCCAGCCATCAGCCCCCCCCCCCCCCCAAAAAAAAAAAAAAAAAACAGATAAAATGTATAAAGTGCCTCAGGCTGTTTAATTTTTTTTTTTCTCAACATGGATCTGACCATCTTTTTGTAATTCCCACCATGGCAAATCTATTTCAGGCAGTATCAAGACATATTCTTAAATTGTGTGTTCCTCATTGCTGGCTTGTTTTCCTTTGAATCACATTGTAGTTACTTGTAGCTAGTTTGGTTTATGTCTGGTATGTTTTCACTTTTTCTAACTAAAGTATGTTTTTAAATTAGAAAACCTGGACCGTAGTTAGTATCCTGGTTTGTCCAAGTTAGGCACTACACAGTGGGGGGGGGGGGGGGGGCTTAAACTGAGAATTACTTGCTGTAGCTAGTTGTTTGATTTGTTTCTAGTACCTTTTCACTTTTGAGTAACTAAAATGTGTTTTTACATTAAGAAGACTGAGACTGAAAGTTTAGAGGCAGAAAGGTAGCCTGATCTGTCAGAGTTGGGGAACAAAGGGAGGCTTAAAGTGAGATAGTTTCATTGGCCAGAGGGCTTTTTGGTTAGTCACTTTTCTTTGAATTTATACATTGCACTATTTATTGCACAGTGCCCAGTATAGACACATGCATTTAAAAACAATATTTTCCCTATAACACATCCCCTGTAACTTTACCTATTAGTCAGTTATGCGTAGAGCAGCTTGTTTGTGTAGAGGAGCATTGCCAGACAAATTCAGTCATACATAGTCTAGCTGTAGTTTCTACCCTCACAGCACCCAGGGTAACCTGCTGTACAACCCCTTTGTAGTTCACCCCAAGATAGACATGATACTATAGATGGGCACTTTCCCAAATTCTTAATTGCCTTCTTGGTAGGTATGGGCATCCTGAGACAATATAGGAATTGTTTTGTGTTCATTAATAACCAACTAATCCTTACAGAAACACAGTATGTGAGAGATGCAATTGCACAATGCCAGCAGAAGCAAAACTCTCACACAAATGCTGCCAAAATAACAGTCAGGTGGTTAGTAACATAAGCATTACACCCACCACACATTGTACTGACCCAGCACATAGACCAGCGTGCTGAGACTCTGAAAAGCAACCTTCCTAAACCTCAAAGACCTCCTAGACAGTCGTACTAAAAAAAAAAAATCCTCAGCAGTCCATGAGAAAACATACAAAACATACAGCCACACCTTTCGGAGCCTCAACTATAAGGCCCATAAGGCAAGCCAACATATACTACACAATATTTTAAAGATAGGAGGCTGAATTGTGAGACGTACTGATGTCCCACTCACCAGCCTGAATAAGGAGAAAATCATGGTCAGTTGTCTATCAGAGGCCAAGATCTGCCAAATCACTCACACTGAAGTCACTACATCACAAATATCTGTATGACTTGGTCATAGTCCATGTGGATGTAAATGAACTGTGACATACCTTCCTGGACTATATGAAGAGAGACATTATGGAGCTCTCAGACTGTGTTCCAAGCTGGTATGAGCCTAGCACTGAGCAACATTCTGCCTTCCCCAAGGATTATGCCACAATATGAACAAAAGATGATTGACTTCAACAATTAGCTTACATTGTGGTGTCTTTCCAAGGGAGTATATTTGTCAGCATTGTCTGCTTCTGCCCCTCTAGGCTTTTGAATATTGGCTAAAACATTATTTCCCATAGAGCCTTTTTTAGGCAGTGCCAAATTTACAAACCGTCCAACTTAGCAAAGCCAACCCAAGGAATCTAAAGATGTTACTGCTCGGTGCTAGGAGCCTAAACAAGAAACCCCCTTCAGTTGCCCCCTCCCCCTGAGAATGTGGACATCTGTTCAATTATTGAAACAGTTACAGTGCATGGATGCAATGCCTTTCATACATTCAAGCCAGCTACTGCACAACCAGGGACGAAAAATGAAGGTGTCTCAATGTATATCAACAGCAAACTCACCTTAAGACTAGTCAGACAGGACAGTGTGCTTGAGCTGCCATAAGAAAAGACTCATATCATATCCGTGCAAGCTGTAGGTCACACTCAATGACCCAAGAAACCTATAACTCATATTTGGATTTACTGGGTGCCTTCACCATTCAACCCAATACCCTACTCATGGATGACTTCAACTTCCCCACTATAAATTGGGAGATATGCATGATCCCAGACTTACAGGCCCAGAGATTTTTTTCTTTACTTTGTAAACACAAACACTTTGGACCAGATAGTCCATACATTCACTAGGGATTCAAACATAGTCAACCTGATACTCAAAAACATGTGAGAGCACTGCACTCCCCTCCCCCAATATAGGGTCCTGTTTGAAAAGGTTAGTCCACAAAGCTGTCTGCTTCATAATAAAATTAATTCTTTGACCATGGGTAGCCCCGTTAACATTTAGGAGCTATTCTAAGGCAAACTTCCTACTATTAAGTGATAACTTGTCAAAAGTTTCAAAACCCCCAAAATCCTCAAGTCAACTTGCCAATGCAGGATTGTCCACAGGAACGCTGTGCAACCAAATGCTTAGACAGATGTGCCTACCAAAAATAAGTCCAGAAGTAACTCAAAAAAGCAAATCATCCTGGTAGAATCCAAACAAAACAGGTGGTTGTACAACAAAAGAAAAAAAGTAATTGACAAAATTAGGAAGTGCTACGCCCATCATAATAAAAACGCTTTCATCAATCCACATAAACAAGAGGGAAAATTAAGTCTATGAAAACCACATCTGAGGTCAAGGTAGCCTCCCAGGCATATTGGTCTAACTAAGGAAATTTCTTTTTGAGTTGTGATACAAAATCGGAATTGCTTGGATATAATAAGGCTTTGCTAGGTTTAATTCTGGTAGCTGCCATAAAAGCAGTCACTAGAAAACGGAAATTAGAGTCAAAACAAAGAGTACTAGAAGTAGTGAATATAATAACAGAGATCTGTAGAATAGGGTAGGAGCAAATTACATAGAATAAGATGGCAAACGTAGAAGAAATACATTCAGAATAATGTTTTGGAGGAGGAATGAGGTTTAAGGGAAGCCAGGAATTGAATGAGCTACATAATGTTTTACAGACAAGTGACTGTAGAAGATTATAGGTGATTTGTAATGTTTGCAACTGAAACTTTGTCAGTATGGTTTGTTTTCATGTATATAAGTGTAAGATTGTCTATGTTATAAGTAATAATTCAATAAAGATGTTTCTTGGTTAAAAATAAAATGTTAGCCTCCCAGGCAAAGGTCAGCCACAAGGCTTGATTTATGTCCAAAACCTCAAAGGCAGCACACAGCAGTATGCAGAACTGATTTTAAATGGAGCCATCTACATGGAGATGGAAAATATATAGCAAATCTGCCTGCCCCAAAATTCAGCTCCAGTTTTACCCTTGCTGTTCCTTGCTGCACCCCCAGGAAGTACCATCAAACAAACAAACAAAAACAAATCACTAGAGAGTAGGTCCTAGGTGCACTTTGAGGCTAAAACACTCAATCAGTGGGCCTGATAATATCCAAGATGCCTCCTAAAATGCCTGAAACATGACCTAATGGGGACCACTGTATTCACTGTTTAACTACAGCTTCCAGACAGGCTTTGTTCCACAAAAATAATGGTTATCCCTCTGCACAAGGGCAGGCCATCATCAGACCCCGGGAACTACAGAACCATAAGCCTGACTTGTCTTGTGTCAAAGTCACAGAAAGAATTTTCATGGAAATGATTAATAAAGACATAGAAAACCTTCAAACACTGGGTCCAACCCAGTTTGGTTTCGTCAAGGGCAAATCATGTCTACTCAACCTGATGGACTTACTTGAAAAGATCCCCAAGTTAATGGATAAGGGCAAAGTTGTGCATACTGCCTACCTTAACCTGGCTTACGGCAATTGTTAAAATACCTCAGTTGGGCATTGTAAACAACCTCATGGATATAGGCATAAACCCCTATGTTATGCACTGGATAGCCAGCTAACTCTCAAATAGGACCCAGGAAGTTAGGATAGTGAAGACCAGCACCACAAAGAGGTCAGGTCACTAGTGGAGTCCCTCAGGGCTCTGTGCTGGGTCTGCTGCTTTTTTGGAATCAAATTATTGGATGTCATGGCCAATGTCAAGAGCCTGTAGCTAACCAAGTTTGCACTACTTCCTTCTCGGGGAAAATATTGTCTGTCATCAGGATCCACTTCTCCTCCCCTCAAAGATCCTTTTCTAGGAATCAACGAGGGACAAGAAGATGGGGTTCCGGAAGTCTCAGGCATTTTCCCAGGACACTCATCTTCCCCCAGAGGCAGAGGGGGTTAGGATAGACGCCATTCTATTGGCAGAGGGGGGGGTCTGAGCAACTTCAGGCATACCTCTCAAGCGTACTGAATTGCTCTGTTTTTACCGAGTTTTGGGGCTCAAGTGAAGAGGTGCCACGATTCCCGAGTGACACCCCTTCATTTCCGTTTTTTTTCTTTTGATTTTCAATTTTCGCAGCATTAGAGCTGATGTCATCTCGTACACGATGATGCCAGCTCCCTTGGGGCTACCAGCCTGCGCGATGACATCACTTCCCCCTACCAGCCTGTCAGAATTGAGCTCAAGGAGCTCACGCATTTCCGGTGTGCCTGGCTGCTCAAATGCAAGCAGGAATGGCAACAGACGGTTGCAATTATGAAGAATTATGAGCTGCTGGATCTATTATTGCTGAAGAACTGTTTATCGGACATCAGACGATGAAGAAGGTTGCTGGATCTATCGGATGACAAGGAAGGAAACCAATGGAGAAGGGTAAGGGAAGGGTGTGTGTGTGTGTGTGTGTGTGTGTGTGTGTGTGTGTGTGTGTGTGTGTGTGTGTGTGTGTGTGTGTGTGTGTGTGTGTGTGTGTGTGTGTGTGTGTGTGTGTGTGTGTGTGTTTTGGGTAGTGGTGTGGTACACTGAGCAGTAGAAATTAAGAATCTGGTGTACAGTTAAAAAGATCATTTGCTACCGCCCATGTAACATCCTTCAATAGTACAAGTTAACAAGTTATATCTTACTGGGGCCACAGCAAAGCATGATATGGCCTGTTTAATATGCACATTACATGCAGTCTCGGGGGATCCTGTTGGTTTGATAAAAATTATTTATTTAATGACAATGCTGTCTGTAATTAAAAACGAACTTGTCTTTTTCAGTTTTCCATGTGCCGTCTATTGGTCATCTGCTGTTAAGAAATGAAGTGGTGGTTGTTTGTTTGGCCTTGATTTAGTCCATCTTAATGACTTTTTTTAAACTGTGTTATACAAACCTGGGATTCTCACCTCTTCATGTTTCATTAGCTACTGGTTCAAGTAGTGCATCAGATGACATTGACAAACAGAATCTTTGACAAAACTGAATTTGTGTGCATTAATGAAGGAAAGATGCTGCCTTCGGCATTATCCGACATTGCAAAAGTTGCATTTTTTTGGGGGGACAAAACAATAATACGGGCTGAGAAACCTGCAATTTTTAAAGTCCTGCTACATAACTGCCATGCATCTCTGACAGGTGCTTAAAGTGGAACTCCGGGATATAAAATATATAATAATTATATAAGCAGTGTTAAGTACCTGCAATAGCTTGTCAGTGGAGCTGATGTTGGTAACTATAAAAATGGAGGTAAAAACTTGTCTGCTGATGAAGCAGAGTAAGGAGAGGCAGTGATAACATGAGGTAGTCAGTGGTGCTGCTTCTTCATGGCGTGTGTGTTTGTGCACACGCGCATTTGTTTGCTTACTGGGTTAACACTACTAAGAAGAGTTAGCTTTTAGTAGAGACAAAACAAACAAAAATATATATGATGGATGGACGGACAGTATATTAAAAAGTATGAAAATGCATGCAAAAAACAATGAACCTGCCACAAAGACCATAAAATAAATAAACATTTAAATTTAGAGGATGGACAGGATTAGGAATAAGTATATTAGAGGGTCAGCCTAGGTTGGAAGGTTTGGAGACAAAGCCAGAGTGGCAAGATTACGTTGGTTTGGACATGTGCTGAGGAGGGATGCAGAGTATATTGGGAAAAAGATGCTAAGGATGAAGCTGCCAGGTAACAGGAAAAAAGGAAGGCCTAAGATAAGGTTTATGGATGTGGTGAGAGAGGACATGCAGGTGGTTGGTGTGACAGAGCAAGATGCAGAGAACAGGAAGAAATGGAAACAGTTGATCTGCTGTGGCGACCCCTAACAGGAGCAGCCGAAAGAAGTAGTAATGCAAGAAATTGTATTATCTGTGCTTGTGTACTATTTGGGCATATCTCTCAACCTCTTAGAGTAAGCCTATGGCTTCCACTGCTGTCATTCTATTTATAGTGTAGAAGTAGACTTTTATGATGGAAATGTTCTGAATTGGGCAGTTTTGTCATTATTGGGTCATGCATTTTGTTTGTTGCCTACAGTACAGTCTACTAGAAAAATGTTCAAACAATAAATTTAAAATGTGTTCTAACAAGTGTGCTGTATTATACAAGGAATATAATTTAGTAAAGTCAGGAAGGTGTATCAAAGAAAAGAACACATATATGTTTCTTGTTTTATGTGCAAGGGGCCAATGATTTGAAAAAAGGCCAAAGGTAATCTTTATCCACCACTGGCCAGATGCATTTTCTTTGGATGTGGTGTGGGTTTCAATGCTGTTTCAATGAATGTGAGTTCAAGGGGAGAGAAGTTTTAATGCCAAGTCTATTTTCATTGTGAGACAGTATTGCTTTGTTTACTAGATGTCTGTTAATGTTTGTGCATTGTTCTGCTGTAAAAATAAAATCAAGGTAATCATTTTAGAAGTAAAGCAGTATGCACACATTAGTGTTTATGGTAAATGGGGCGAAATAGCCAGGTGATGGGACATTGGAATGGCTGCATGCAGGGGGACTCTGGTGCCATATTTTTGGTTGCCCATTCTTTAGTTTGCATTTGAAAGTTGGTATCCCACAATTCAATTGGAGTGGGTGGGGTTACATAATTATGTATGCAAAATTTATGTTAATCAGTGTACAGATTTGTACCTATTTTTCTGGGCCTTGTCCAGATTTTCGATATTTCCAGGTTGAGAGGTATGACTTCGGGTCTCGAGAACCATTCTCGGACAGACCTACATGGGCTGCCCAACTGCTCATCTCTGGAGGCAGTCGGGGGTCGCCTATCGCTGCACCCAGCAGCATGGGAGTTTGTAACAACAGATTGGTGTTGCAAATTATATCCAGAGGTTATTCCATCCTGTTCATTGAACCACCTCTCCGACCGGATCACCTTCCAGACATTCCAGCCATGCAAAGGGAGGAAGCAGCTCTGGAGATGGACAAACTGCTAAGAAAACAAGTCATCCAACCCGTCCCCCTAGACCAATCTGGATCAGGCATTTATTCCAGGTTCTTTTTAGTGCCAAAGAAAATGAGGGACCTAAGACGCATTCTCGATCTATCCACCTTGAACCTGTCAGTAGGCAAGGCAAAATTCCGGATGGTCACTCTTCACTCCATCCTGCACCTCCTTCACATTCATTCAAGGTACGGGAACTAAATTCAAAGACTTAGCTGAGAGCTGGCTTGAACACGGCTTTACAGCTCGTGTTTGCCTCATCTCTCTCCGCAACCGCCTTGCTTTCTGTTTATTTGAATTTGGTTTCCGCAATTTGAATGAATGAAGAAAATGATTCTAAACCTTCTTCTTAAAATCTCTTTTCCTTTCAGAGGCTTCTTCTTCAGAGGGTTCGCCCTCCTAGAAAAGAGAGAGGCCACATTCACCATTAGCACGGAGGCATTTCCCAATATTTCCCTTCCTGTGGACTTTTGACTTAGACTTATTCCCTACCTTCCCCTTCCAGAGTCCACTTTGAGTTATCCACCAGATTCACCACCAGATCCACCTCTCCTAAGCTGTGTGGTCTTCTTTTTTTTGCTGCATGCACACAGACATTCATTCAGATTTCAAAACCCAAAAACTTGGACTTCTTGGGACTTTTCCTTACTGCCTCCTTCCTCCCCCCCCCTCCTTGTTTTGAAGCCCAAGCACCACACGCTCTCCCTCTCTCATCCCTCAGCTTTTGGTGCAGGATCTCACTTTGGCCCCACAGCTGACCCTTTGGCCTTCTGTTCCTTTGGAGCCAGGTCTTCCTCAGACCTGGGGTTGGACTACAGACTCCTCGGCACAGTGGATGGCACCGTAGATGGGGTCAATTCCAACACAATCAAAGCAGCACAAAGAAAACAAGTCAATGACAACCAAACACAAAGTTATGCACACAGCTAGGCAGAAAAACCAAAAGGAAAATACCATCACGCCTGGATGCGCCTATGTGACTTCATGGATCCTTTTAAGTCTTCCTTCCTTAATGCTCCAGTAGAAGCATCTTCCCTGTTTGGCCATAAAGTGAAGGACAAGCTAGCCAGGTGTGAGCAGGATGGCAAGACCCTGTCTGCCATTGGTGTACGTTTCTCCACTCCTCAGCGCTCCTTTTTCAGGAGCCAGACAAGTGGGAAATTGTGGCACAGAAAGTCTCAGGGTACTTTTCGTGACACAAATGGCGAGTTCATTCCCAGAGTCAGAGGGGGGGGAACTCTTCTGGAAGACACCCCTACAGGAGCAGAGGGGGTCTGCGTAATCAGGGTTCCAGAGATTCATTCTCTGGATAACACTATCAGCACTCTTGAAGAGTGGCACGATTGATTTACTCTGGAAGCAGTCAGGAGACATCTTTCTCTGCACCCCAATGCCACCCTATTAATTGCCACCGATTCTTGGGTGCAGAAGATAATCAGAGGTTACCAAATTCCATTTGATTCCTACCCAAAGCCACCAAAGTGAATTCCCAGTGTTCCAACCGGTCTAAGGGAAGAAGCAGCTCTACAGATAAAAAAGCTGTATTTAAAAAGAGTCATGCAAAAAGTCTCACCAGACCAGATCGAATCCGGATTCTACTCAAGATTCTTTTGGTGCTAAAAAAGACAGGGGACTGGAGACCAATTTTGGACCTCAGCTGTTTAAACAAGTTTGTCTCCCAGACAAAATTCCAGATGGTCACAGTTCAGTCCATTCTCCCCTTTCTGGAAGAAGGCGATTGTATGTGCTCGATAGACCTTCAGGATGCATATTACCACATCAAAATGGACAAATGCTCCAGAAGGTTTCTTTGCTTCTGGCTGGGGGCCAATCATTGCCAACTTCACGCTTTGACCTTTGGACTCTCTACAACCCCCAGAGTGTTCACCAAATGCATGGCAGCAGTGACAGCTCACTTGAGACTACAAGGATTCCGGGTGTTTTCATACTTAGACGATTGGCTCCTCACCACCCCCACCTAGCATCTACTTGTAACAGTCTTGTACTACACCCTCTCTTTATTAAATCTTCTGGGAATCTCTATAAACTGGGAGAAATCCAATCTGACTCCAACCCAATCTTTGGAATTTATAGGGGTGAATTTTAGTACTCGTTCTTGTTTAGTCTCTCTCCCAGATCACAGGCTGCGAAGACTAAGGATCCAGCTCCAAGTAATATTCTGCCACAACATGGTTTCAGCTCGAGAGGTCCTGCAGCTGTTAGGATCGATGGCAGCAACAATATCAATAGTACCCCTCCCAAGGCTTCACATGAGACTCCTACAATGGCTTTTGTTAACCCAATGGTGTCCAGTCCGTCACCCTTTGTCCTTCCAGATTCGAATAACAAATCGATGCAAGCAAGACCTATCTTGGTGGATGAAGTCAGAGACAGAACTTTGGAGCTGATCCTTCCACCCCTCTCAGCCCAGTGCCATTGTGACCACAAATGCTTCCCTGATCGGGTGGGGGTGGGGGGCATTTTCAGAGAATGATAGTCCAAGGCACATGGTTCGATTTAGAGGCCAATCTGCATATAAATGTTCTAGAACTGAGGGCAGTGCTTTTGGCGTTGCAAGCATTTCAGTCTGCACTTCTTTTGGGAACAATTGCTGTCCAGTCGGACAACATGTCAGTAGTTTGGTACATCAGCAAACAAGGAGGAACCAAGTCCTACCTCCTATGTCGAGAAGCCATAAGAGTTTGGCAATGGGTGATAGCTCTCAACAGCTTTCTGATAGCTCTCAACAGCTTTCTGATAGCAATGCATAGCTTTCTGATAGCAATGCATATCCCAGGGAATTCCAACGTGATTGCAGAAAAGTTGAGCAGATGCATTCTCCTGCCTCACGAGTGGTCTCTCAACCCCAACATAGCAGCAAAGATTTTCAGCCATTGGGGCTAGCCTTGCTGCAACCTATTCGCCTCCCCGTCCAACCACAAATGTAGCAACTACTTTGCCCTAATTCCCCTCCAGGGGGAGTCCCCAAGAGATATTCTAATTCATGATTGGCCCATGGGACTGCTGTATGCTTATCCTCACATTCCTCTGATACCTCAATTTGTGAAAAAAGCTCTTCGGTTGAAAGCAAAATGATCCTCATAGCACCATATTGTCCTCGACAGGTATGGTTCCCCTTTTTTTGGCCTCATCTTCTTTGTAGACCGTGGATCTTGGATCCAACTCCAGATCTGATTTCTCACCCCCAATGGTTGAGCCACCCGAACTTGACCAGTCTCAAGCTCACAGCTTGGGTTCTCCACTTCTGATGATCGCCAGCCATTGTAATCTTTCCTTTCCAGTACATGATATTATTCTGGCTTCACATAAACTATCCACCAGGAAACTTTATGCCGACAAATGGAAAAGTTTTTCAATTTGGTCTAGACAGAGAAAACTAGAGCCATATTCTGTACTGGTCTCTGCCGTACTCCAGTACTTAGCAATCTTCTTTGTGGAGGGTGCTGCAGCATCAACTATATGAGTTCATTTAGCTGCCATTTCAAATTTTCATAATGGTTTTAGTGACTCCTCCTTAATTTCACATCGTCTAAGCAAAACATTTTTGAAAGGAGTCTGTCACTCTAAACCTCCAATTAAGCAGCCCATAGAACCATGGAGTCTCACACTAGTCTTAGTCTTTGACACGGGCTCCCTTTGAGCCAGCAGCCACCTGTGACATCAAGTTTCTATCTTTGAAGTCTCTCTTCCTGGTGGCCATTACATCAGCCAGACACATTTCTGAGCTCCAGGCTCTTTGCATGAAGCATCCTTATTTGATTTTCCATAAGGACAGAGTATCACTACAGACCAACCATTCCTTCCTTCCTTCCCAAAGTAATCTCTGAGTACTCTATTAGACAGACTATTGACCTACAAGTGTTTTTTCTAAATTTTCGAACAAAGGAGAGTTTTGTTTACATTTACTTGATGTCCACAGACAACTGAGATTCTACTTAGGACAAAAACAATCCGTAAATCAGAGCAGTTATTTACATCCTCCTCTGGTCCAAAAAATGGGAAAGTCGGTCTCTAAAGTGACTTTTTCTGAATGGCTTAGAGACTGTATAATTTTCATTTATTACTAAGAAAGAAAGTCTGCTTTGCAAAACATCAGCTCACTCCACCAGATCAGTGATAACTTCTGTGCCGTTCCACTCTAGAGCTTCCATGGATGACATCTGTGCAGCAGCTACATGGGCTATTCCTCATACTTTTATCACTCAATAAAAATTGGATCTGGTGTCCAGGGAAAGAGCTTCTTTTGGCTCAATGGTACTCAGGAATGTTCTTCCATAAGGGCTGCTCAAGTGGTTCGGAAGGTGGCCTAATGGTTAAGGTGTTTGCCTTACAAACACAAGGTGCAGGGTTTGATCCTCACAAGGGATAATTGGCTAGGCTTACAATGGCTTGTAAGGGCAGTTAGCTTAGTACTGAACTATGAACTATGAACATAAGGTAGCTGGGGACTCTGTCCCATCAGTGATGAATGGAATGAAGATTAACAACATCAGATAAAGAAGTTATGTCGTATCATAACGTTCCATCTGTGTTGTTGATCTTCATCCATTTATCATGTTCCACTCTCCTTCCCTCTCCTAGAGGCTCTGGGGGGATAACATTGGTCCATCTCCTGGATTAAGGTTTTTGCTCAGAGACAGCTTCTGCTTTACTAAGTTAGGGCAAACTCAATCTGAGGCAACAGGGAGAAGGGTGTTGTGGGTGAAAGCTTAGCTCGAGAGTTTTTGGCTGGTGCGGCTTGGTATAAGGCCAACTCGTTTCCGAGGACAGAACTGATAACCTATCAGTGATGAATGGATGAACATCAACAACACAGATGGAGCATTATAGTAAGACATAACTTCTTTTTTTTCCTCACCCCAGACAGGGTACACAGTATGAAGCTACACATTTTGTGCATCCTTCAAGCCAAAGTTCTAACAACAGAAACAGTACTGAGGGCGTTGGGGATCTATGGCGGCCACCACCAACCTCTTACCTTTAGCGCGACTTCATATACAGATTCTTCAGTGGACACTTGCAGTTCAATGGACTCTCTTAACTCTTCCTTTGTCTCACCCGGTCTGTATCTCCCATGTATGCAGGAACTCTATTCTATGGTGGATTCATTCCCTGGACGTAGTCAGGGGACATCCCTTTCTTCCAACCTTTCCAAAAACCACAGTGACCACGGAAGCCTCACAGCTTGGGGGGGGGTATTGCTCAGGAAGGACAGTCCAAGATACGTGGTCCCCATCTAAGATCAATTTGCATATCAGCATCCAGGATTTGAGGGTGGTTCTTCTTACATTGCAGGTCTTTCATGCCCATCTTCCTCTAGGGATGATTGCAATTCAGACAGACAACATGTTGATGGTCTGGTACATCAACAAACAAAAGGAACCAGATCTTACTCCCTTTGTCATGAAGCCACGAGTGTGTGGGAATGGCCGATCTCCACCAGCCGTTTTCTGGTGGCAATATACATCCCAGGACGGTCCAACTTTCTAGTGCACAGGCTCAGCAGATCTATCCTGATGCCTTATGAGTGGTCTCTGAATCCTTCGGTGGCAGAGCAGATCTTTCTAAAGTGGGGTCGTCCTTGCTGCGATCTTTTCATATCTCCTTCCAACACGAAATGCAGCTGGTTCTTCGCTCTGTTCCCCCCTCAGGGGGAAGTCTGCAGAGATGCACTGATTCATGCTTAGCCTCCCGGTCTTCTTTATGCCTGTCCTCCACTGCCCCTCATCTTGAAGTTTCTTCAGAAAGCTCACAGGCTGGGGACCACCGTTATCCTCATCACCCCATTCTGGCCTCGCCAAGTCTGGATTGCCTCCCTATGGTCTCATCTAGTACTTCCACTATGGATATTGGATCTGGTTCCAGATCTTATTTCTCATTCCTTGGGGATTCCTCACCTAGACCTGGACACAGTGAAACTGTGAAAGCTTCTCCAGTTCCCCTGAATACTGGGACAAGTATGTAGGAAAAAACCAATAGGACATTACGGGAACGCATCAGGGAACATTTGTATGCCATTAATAAAGAGAATACAAGTAATGCTTTGGCGCAACATGTAATTGATAATGGCCTGACACATATTTTTAAATTCAGGGTCTTGGAAATGGTGAAAAAAAACAATAGGCTTGGTAATATAAAGAATTACACTGAAGAGGTAGAGTGTAGATGGATATTGAGGCTACAAGCACACAAAGCATATGGCTTGAATGAAAAGGTCTCACTAAAACTATTTTTGGCAGCGAGACCCTACAAACATTAAATCTATTTATGTATTTTTGTGGGATTTTAATATGTTGTTGTAAATGCCATTATAATATGAATGTTATATTAGTTATTTTATTTGTTGCGTCATATGATGCATATGAAGTGTTTTACTTGTTATTTTATTTTATTTATTGTTTTAAATGGCTTTATAAATATAGAAGTATATCTTTAAATTTTAATTATATATCGTAATTGAATGATTTTTTGTGATTGTTAATTGTCAATGTTATATAAGATGATGTATAGTGCTATGCAGTTGTTGAAGTCTGATGAAACGTTTTTTGAACGTGAAAGCGCTCACTTGGATCCTGCATTCGTGTTATTTCATTAAACTCTTGAAGTGAAGACTGGAGTTATTTGTCACTTTCAGCTGTGGTGAACCCTCCTTTTTGTTTGCTTTTTTGGATATTATTAAGGGGGTACTTTACTCAGCATACTGTGGTCCTTTGCTGAACTTCCTTAAAGGTGCCTTTCTTCTTAGACCCTGGTATAGGATCCTACACCCCCATGGGACCTTACTTTTGTGCTTCACGATTTAGTTTCCCCTCCTTTCGAACCTGCAGCTTCGGTAGATTTGCAGTATCCTTCTTGGAAGTCTGCCTTTTTGGTTGCCATTACTTCTGCTAGGAGAGTGTCAGAACTTCAAGCACCATCTATCAAAGTTCCTTATATGATTTTTCATAAGGATAGGGTGTCTTTGCATACTAACCTGTCCTTTCTTCCCAAAGTAACATCAGAAACCAATATTAATCAGACTGTCAATCTTCCTGGATTTTTTTTCTGACTTTTCATAATAGGGGTGAATATAAATTACATTTGATGGATGTGCACAGGTAATTACGATTCTACTTCACAGGACAAAAGCTTTTCGTAAATCTGATCAGTTGTTCATTTCATTATTCAAAACCTTCTTAAGGAAACCAATTTCTAAGGTGACGATTGCTCGTTGGATTTCCCAATGCATTATTCAAGCATATTCTGTCAAGGGAATTTCCCCTCCAGGTCAGGTAAAAGTGCATTCTACCAGATCTATGGCTACTTCAGCGGCCTTTTGGTCCAGGGTGTTGCTGGATGATATCTGTTCTGCAGCTACTTGGACCTCATCTCATACCTTCATTTCACATTATAAATTGGACATCTTTGCACATTGGTAATATCATAGCCAATGAAGGTTTATTAAGGTGTGTTTTATTATATCCAGGAACAGGGCAAGGCATCATTTGGCTCTCCCGTGATCTGAAATATCCTTCCATGAGGGCCACCCAGGTGTTAGTAGTTTGGGACTCTATCCCACAGGTTGAAGACCAAATGAAGTCAACTACTTCAGATAAAGAAGTTATGTACTCACCATAATGTTCCATTCTGAGTAGTTATACTTTGTTTTCAACCATCCCCCCTCCTTCCCTCTTCCTTGTCACTATTGTCCTGGCCATGTATATGGAAGATGAACATCCCAGGAGCATCCCTTGTTATGTTTTGGTTCAGGATTTTTGGGCTGCCGGTAGTGGTAAGGTCTTATTGGGTCAGGTCTATGTTATATGTTGAGCAGCAAACTCGATCTGAAGGGAGGAAGGAGACATGGGGCATTATGGGTAAGGGGATGAGCTTGGAGCTCGGATCAGATGCTGGATATGCAGCATTGTTGAATCTAATACAGATTCTTAACCCACAAGTTGAAGACAAATGAAGTACAACTACTCAGATGGAACATTATGGCGAGTACATAATTTCTTTTTAATGAGCGATATTGTAAGGTCTTAAAATATACAGATTATTGGTTTAATTCATGTTATGGTCTCAGAAATTTCAAACTATAATGGTCAGTCTTTCAGATTAATGAATCTGTATGGTGATGCACAGTCCCAGGAGCCTACTTGTGGTTTTAGTTGTATGCTAAGTTCTGGATTCTGATGCCTCTGCCAGGCACATTACTGATATACTGGAGAAAACATTCAGCAAATTCAGTAATTACATAAAAATAAATCTTTCTGCATTGTTTTTGGTAAGCTTTAATTAGTATGATGATGGTTAATAATCCTCTAATTTTTTTGTTACAGATACAAATTCTGTCGTAAATGGGCATGACAAAAGAATGCGCAGGAAGCGGAAGTTTGTTACTGACTCAGATGAGGAGGAGGATAGAATGTCTGAAAGTAATCTGAGGAAAAAAGAAAATGGTCCTGCTTGCAGAAAAATGCTTCGCAAAACAGCCTCAGTTGCAGTTAATAAAATGAAGTTAATGAGTGACATAGAGGAAGACAGTAATTCCAGCTCTGACACTAAAAACAACATAATCAAGAGAAGGAGGACATCACATGCTGCTTCTGTAGCCAAGAAAAAAATTGAAGAGGAACCTGAGGACAGTGAATCATCAATGACAGAAATTGAGTACAGTGAGCATAGTGATACTGAGGAGCAGCAGACTTACAAACCCATTCATGTTAAAAGAAGAAAGGATTTTCATGAGTATGTGGGAACCGACTCAGAACCTCAGGGTGATGAGCAGATAAAACAAGAGAGCAGTCTTAGCAGTCAAAGAAGGCCCCAACGGGCAGCTGCTGCTGCCAGTAAGAAACTTTTAATGAGAATTTGTGAGGAAGAAATGGACTCCGATGTTCAAAATGTGAAACCTACAAGAAGCAGTATGAATTCTTACCCAAGTACACATGTCAGAAGGGAAAATCTAGTAGACAACTCAGAGGATGACTCTGAACCTGTTAGCAAGAGTCCAAATACTAGAAATAAAAAACACTGCAGCAACGTTTATTTTGCTGGGAAACAAACTCAGATGTCCGGTGTCCATAAACATGTGGTGTCTGTAGGTAGAAGGCATAAAAGAATAAGGGACTATGAATCAAAGTTTGCAAGTCCTCCACAAAATGTACATTGTGATGCTGGGGAAGAGACCTTGGTTAGTGATTCAGATAATGTTTCAGAATCCACAAAAGGAAGGAAAGAGCCAAAAAGAGAGAAACTGCGTCATCGGCCTATTCGACATACAGAAAAAGAGAGGACACTGAATGATGTAGAAGAAGAAGAAAGCCTACATTTTGAAAGGAGGAAGGCTAAAGAAGAAGAGCATGTAGACCCTAGTTCCAAAAATCAATATATTCAGACTAGAAAGAAGAGGAAAATTGTTAGTGATTCAGAGTGTGATTTTGAATCTAACAGCAAAAGTCAAACTGTTTCTAACAAGAAACTTCCCCATCGAAGTGTTAGAGCTGCAACTCTCAAGAAATTAATGACTTATGTAAAAGAAGATGATAGCTCTCTGTCTGAAAGTCAAACTTCTAAAGATAAAAAAGACACTAGCACAAATTTTAAGAATCTCTCACATCTTTGTACTTCAAAAAAAAGCTCATTCAGTGATTCCGATGATAGTTCAGAATCTGAGATTAGACAGTCTAATGTCAAAAGCAGGAAGTCTTACCCTCAAATTGCAACAAGTTCTTCAAAAAGTAGATCAATGAGCAATTTGAAGAAGGAAGAAAGCTTTGTTTCAGAAAGTGGGAGGTGTGGGAAAGGAAGGAGCACCAGACCGTATTTAGAAAGTCACCCTCATTTCTTTGCGGAGGAAAATATAGCAAGCAAATTAGAACAGAACTCAGAGTCACAGCAAAAATATGATACCTATAAATTACGATCTCATGGTTCTACAAAAAGCAGGTTAAAAAACAGTATGGAGGAGAAAGACAGCTGTGCATCAGAAACTGAGAAGCGTATGGATGAAAAAGATTCCAAATTTTATTCTAGACGTCAGCACCATGTTTCTGTGAGGGAAACCTATGTTGATGATTCAGATGAAGACTCCACCTCCAAGAATAAAAAACAGACCACCAAAAGGAATAAAATATCACACACAATTCTTAATGTGGCTACAGAAAAGAAACTGGCTGGATCACAAGAAGGAGAGGAAGACAGTTCTGCAGTTGAAAGTCAGAGGTGCTCCGATGTAAAGAACAAATCGGATTCCAAGAGAAATAGACGCGAGTGTGCAGGGAGGAGGAACTTTGTCAGTGATTCAGACAATGACTCTGAATCAGAAAGCAAAGTACGGCAATCCAGAAGCAAAAAGTTGCGTCACCTGTCTTGTGCTGCTACAAAAAAGAAACAGGCAAGTGACTTCGAAGAAGATGAAAGTCATGTTCCTGACAATAGGAAACAGAAGCAGGAAAATAACAAAACTCACCCCCTTGTTTATTTAGACAGAAATGCTGTCAACAAAGATTTGCATGTTGATTCAGTGTCTGAAAATAAAACATGGAATATCAAAACAAAGAAGCTGCCACGCCATACTTCTAGTGCTGATGCGAAGAGTAAGTTAGTCCACAATACGGAAGAAAAATCTGCTTCTGAAAGTAGTGGGTATAAAAATGAAAAGTACGTCAAAAGTGGCTGGAATTTTCATGGCAGGAAGAAGTCATTCAGTGATACTGAAGATTACTCTGAATCTGAAAGTAGAAGACAGACTGCCAAAGTAAGGAAACAACACTATCAAACTATTACAAGAAGAAAAGTACAGAGTAATTTGGTGGAGGAAGAAAGTGAAAAGGAAAAAACAGAAAAGGATACTGAATCTGATTCTGAAAGCAGTGAAACTTCAGGATCAGAAAGTGATTCAGGATCCTTGTCTGAAGCAGCATCTAGCCCTGTATCAGAATCAATTTCTGAATCAGACTCTGACAGCAGTGTTAAAAATGTTAAAGGAAAATTAATGGAAGAAAAAATTAAGTACAAGTTAAATGCTTCAGAAAATACCAGAAAATCCAGTAGAATAAGGACTAAAACTGATGGTTTTGGTTGTGAAAATACTACAAAAACATCTCAGTTTCCTTCCATAAAAACTAGATATCAGGGTAAACGAACAATAAAATATAATGATGGGAATACAGATGATGATGGTACATCACATACCAATGATGAAAGTGCAAGATTAAGAACATATGAAACAAGACATTTAACTAGGAAGTCTTCAAGAGTAGCAGCTTGTAAGATGCTGGGGAAGTAACACTGGAACACTTGAGAATATTAACAATAATTCAGGGATAAATATTTATATTTTTCTATTGAACTTTTGTGAATTAACTTGTTGGAAAATATTAATTTCAAACAGACTACTTGTTTGCTATTATAAATAGCATGAAAAGCCAAATTGTGCCTCATTTAAGGGGCAAAGCACTTGAATTTGGAATTTTACCTAACAGTATATCCAAGATATTCACATAAGACAGTACAAATATCAGTGTAGTATGCTAAACTAGCATTCATGATACAGTGGAATCAGTTCCATTAAAAATGTGAATATGTTGCAGTGAATTCTTATGTATCCTTAATGCAGTGGAAACTCAGGATTTTTTAACTCTAGCTTGAGAAATGAGGTAGTATCAATTCAGGAATGGTTCAGGTGCAGATGTGAAGAAAAGAACTGTTTCAGGTCTAACCAGAGCAATGATTTTGCTTAACCTTCATCAAGGCACTTGTTTGCCTTGCAGCTCAGCTCTTCCATTTATTAAAATGGTATCCATAGGACCCTTTCGTAGAGCTACGTTAATGTATGGATTAACTTTGTTGTAAAGTAACATTAAGCAAGAACAATATGTATATAGTCATGGCTGTTGTAATATTGTGTAATATTGGGAACCTGTTGATAGCTGCTGGAAGACCTTATCTTAGATGCCTTTAATTTGTGAAATATTTTTTTATGTAAAGGCATCATCTGTAAATTTAAGTCTTTGAAAATAAAGTGCTGAATTTCTTCTTAATTTGGGGGTATGACAGTACCTCTTACAAAGTACAAATCCTTGATGTACCAGATTAAAACAGTACTGCTTTAATATTTTTTAGATGATCCCCACTACTGTCATAGTCAAATTTATTTTCTGTCTTTGTTCTTTTTTTGTCAATCTAAGGCAGTGAAATGGAAAATGGGGTATTGCTTCTCCCTCACTATTGCTTTTTTCTGATGTTGGAGTGCACTCACATTTCATGTACTTGCCAAATGTTTGGAAGAGGAGTAGAGTAAACAAAAGTATAAAACGTGGAGTTCTTATGGGGGCTGCTGTTTTGTCTGAAGCTGTTCATATTGCATAAATTCTTATTCTTATTCTGGTTAATAGAATGCAGCAAAACAGCACTGAGTCTGAACAGTGAAACTATCAGGTTGTGGAAAAATCAGGAAGCTGATCATTTTTGGTTAACCTGCACTGCTACTTTAAATATGCCATCTTAACATCTGTGTTTTGAGATTGCCCCCTTTTAACTAATCAAAATTATGATGAAAAAGACACATTCAAGCACACGTTTGCACCCATTGGCCTGACTTCTTTCACAAACCATACCCATTTCATTGCCTACTGTACACCATGCCCAAAAAAGTATTTTATAAAATTTAGTGCACTGTGAAATATTGTCCACTATCCCCAGGAAATAAATAAATAAGAAATTGTGGTATAATCTAAAGATGGATTTCAGTTCATTATTAAGGTATTTGCTTGTCTGATATGAAAAACACATGTAGTGTACAAAGGAGGTTACAGTGTAAGAGAGCATTGCTAAAAAGCAATACCACCATCATATTCTATCCACCCCCATCAAACATATAGTTAAGTATGAAATCAGGGATATTTTAAATGCATCTTTTTTATACTTTGTACCTAGCATATATCAAGCTTATTTCTATTTCACTATTCTCTTGAACAGTACTTTAGAATAGTTGCATATCACTGAGTTTGACTCATTTCCACAGCAACACAAAAGTGCTATGATATGACAGTTTTATTAACATCTTGGGGAGTGGCACAACTTTGGTGGCTTTGGTTCAGTCTAAATATACAGTTCTTTCATTATTACTACTACTAGACATTCATTTCAACCCAAATCCAAATGGTTTTTGCATTATGTGTAGTAAAATAAAAAGTACCCCCAATACACACAAGCTCACATTTCATCAGATACATAGTAAAAGTCATTTGGATTCATCTTAAAATTAATTGCTACTAGTTGCAGTAGTCAAGTGCATCGTAACACATTTTGTCTAGGAGCTTTGATGGGAAAATATTCTTAGCTGAACTAACGAAAAAACAGAGCCTGTAGGGCAAAAACACTTGACTCAAAAATACAAAAAGCCCTTAACCAGTGACACACGGTGCAAAACCACTAAACCCAAACACAACAAATAAGTCTATTTACTTAAAGAACTTCAGAATAAAAACATTGAAACACATTAACAATTTATACACTCACAAAGTATGACATCATGATTGCATCACCCAATAAGCTCCTAGTAAAAACCAAATCAATAACATCTTTAAAAAAATGCAAAACATATATAAAAATAATGTATGTACACACAAATCCACTGCTAAAGTTAAATATTTTCACTGATACAGCTTCATTCAACCCTGGTGCTGTATCAGCACACAATAATACTTGCCATTTTTACTCTAAAAATTCTATATAAACTGGCTAGTGGATAGTTTCAAATTGACTACTTGAACTACAAAAAAAAAAAATTAAACTAAAATTAGGAGATACAATGCTGTGTCTAGCAAGCGCATTTCTCGAGTCATTATTTTTTATGGCCCTGACATGTTCAACCCTGGAACTGAACTTTCTGGTGGTCTTGCCGATATAAAAACTCAGACATCCACAGCAAAAGGCCACATAAACTAAACCCTCACTCTTACAATTATATCTACCCTTGGCCTCAAAGGTGAATTCAGTGTGATCAAAACAATACTGACTACCAGAGTAAATAAACCTACAAAACTCACAGCAGTAGCATGGAAAGGTGCCAAATGGTCCCTTATCACAACCTCCATTAAAGTCCTTCAGATGCTCTAGTAAGACTTTTAAATAAAATTAGGTTTTGACCCAACAACTTTAGCAAGATCACGATTACCTAAAATTACCTTCCAATTACTTCTAATAATGTTTAAATCAAATCTCCCTCAGTACTCAGTGCAATCCTTAGTTTTTGGTTTAAATCCAGCTAAAAGAATGGGTGGAAATCTGGTGTCTCTTAAAAAGTATAACTGCCTTGGAAATTTCAAGCAACCTCCCTGTAGGGTAACCCTTCCCACAAAACAAATCAATTAATAATTCACCTTCTTGCAAAAACATAGTTGTATCACTAATAATACTACTTAAGCGAATAACCCGATCTCTGAAAATATTAAACTTCATGAAAGATAACATGAGATTCATGGGTGCTAAGGATAATATCCAGAGGCTACTCAATTCTCTTTTTCCTGCCACCCCAGAAAAAGATGAAAGTCCCCAATTTTCCACCCATTCAGTGGGTCTTAGCAGCCACAGAAATTTCAAACCTCTTAGAAAAAAAAGAGTAATCCAACTGGTCCACATGACCAGTTAGAAACCAGAGTCTTTTCCAGGCTTTTTTTAGTACCAAAGAAAACTGAGGACCTAAGGCTCATTTTGGATCAAAGTCACCCAAACCAATTTGTAAAACACACAATTCTGGATGGTCACAATACATTTTGCCTGTTCAGAGGCAAGGCTATTGGATGTGCTGTGTAGGTCTCCAGGATGCCTGCAATCACATCGAAATAGCAAATCAGTCTAAGAGATTTCCCTGCTTCCAGCTGGGAGCCAGTAGTTTCCAATTCAGAGCACTGTCATTCTGTCTACCCACAGCTCCCAGGGTGTTCTCCAAGATCATGGCAGTAGCAGTGATGCACCTGCACCTACTGGGGATCCAAGTCTTCCCACATCTAGATGTTTGGCTCCTCACTGTCCCCACTGAGCATCATCATCTTTTGCAGTAGGTCTAGGTACTCCAGTTGATTCTGAGCATAGGAATCTCAATAAACCCACCAAAATGTCAACTGACTTCAACTCAGAGTATAGAGTTCATAGCATGCCACCTAAACATCAAACTTCAGATAGTCCGTCTCCTCCAGTCTAGGGTTCATTCACTTTGTCTCATCAGGCTCTACACTACCCAAAATCAGCAGCAAAGTTGATTCTTCATCTCTTGAGTCTCAGGGCATCCACGATTTTAATGATTCCTTTAGCAAGATTTTTCATGAGAGTACTGCAGTGGACTGTAGTATTACAATAGTCTCAATACATTCACCCTTTACCTGCAAAAATTTGAATGATCTAAGTCTGCAAAAACCACATCACTTGTTGCATAACATGTCTGTCTGTAACCAAGAGCTGCCCTGTCCAGACGGATTTGCCAGTTGCAATGGTGACCACATAAGCATACCGTCTGGGGTGGGGGACATTGAAGGGAAGAGTACAAGGTACACGGGTCGGCAACAGGGAACAATCTTCAGAATTTTGTCTTGGAGTTGAGAGTGGTCCTCCTAGCGATGTAGACATTTCAGATCCTACTCCTCAAGGGTGTGATATCCATGCAGACAGACAACATGATTATTGTGTGGTACATCAACAAACAAGGAGAAACCTGTTCTTTGCATTTTTTTCAACACCTTTATTGAATTATCACTTGTGACATAAGTAAATTTACATTTATATAAAAGTAATCAAACTGTATTAACTCATTCCCTCCAGTACAGCTCCTTTGAGTGTGTACCTTTAACTCCCAGTGGGTGTGGCTTGAGCCTTTAAAAAAATGAAGTCATCACCTTACAGTTCCAACAAATACTCACTGAAATAGGTCAGATTTCAACGTAACTGTGTTTGTCATCATGTATGCTTCAAAATAAAACATTATGATACCTTGTATGTAGCATTGTTTTGGAATTATTAATACAAACATGAACAACCAATTTCTGACACCTATAGGCACAGTAGGAGGTAAATGCAGATGCACCTGGAGGCGTCAGAAGGATGTAATGCGTCAACAAGGTCATGGTTACAAACATTATGCTTCACATATATTGCAATATATCATATAACCTAAGCAACAGTACATAAATTATTCAATTCCTGTCCTTTTTTTTCAGGCAAGAAACATCTTTACTTAAACTATCACATAACAACATAGGCAGTCAATTATTTATATAAATGAAAACAAACCACACCAACACTGTCCTAGTTGCAAGCATTTAACATCACAAACACATTCCCAGTTGCAAATATTCTACATCACTTATAATCTACCCAATCATTTTCACTCAAACATTACATAGCTCGTTTAAGTCCTGCCTTCTTTTAAACCTCATTCCTCCCATGTATGTATTGCTCCCACAAATCCCATTATTTCCTAGTCGTTTTCTACTACCGGTTTCTAAAGAGTTTCAAGTCCAATTATTTTAACTCTAATAGAAGTAGTGAATATTAACATGGTTTAGATTTTAATTTCCATTTTCTAGTAATTGCTTTTTTGGCAGTCACCATAATTAGATGCAGCAAGGCTCAGAAAAATCATCTCCCTCATCACACCAATCTGCCCACCTAGGATCTCTGACAGTGCATCCTACAGGGAATAAGTCCGCCCACTCACCGCACTCTCAGAAAATAAGTTCCCAGTTACCTCTTTCTTCCCCATTACACCTCCAACATTTGCTGTCTCGCTGAGGAAAAATTCTCTGGAGTCTACTTAGGGTATAAAAATATCTATGTAAACTTTTCCAAGCAAAAGTCCGAAATCTTCTAGATTTTGTTGCTAACTTGGCCTACATAAATCCTCCCATTGTTTTTCTGCATTGCTTATTAACCTCCTCTGATTGATTCTTATAATTGTCATGCAAATTTTATATGCTCTACTAATCATTCCATTTTAATGGCAGCATTTGTTCTAGACCCTACAAAAAAAAAATACCAGTGCTTTCCATTAGGACCATACTCTCTCTTTGCCTGTTCTCATATATCAGATATCAATCCTTGACAGGGAATGCAGTCTCTAATCTCTAACCTGCATTCCAAATAAATTCTTGGTGTCTTCCCATTTTCCCCTCTCTAGTTATTTGCTCTCAATACCTTGGATCCTTTGCCAGTTTTCTTCATTAAATTCCAGCCCCCTCTTGCCCATTTTCTATACCCCTAATTGCAGTCATCTCTTTTCTCTATTTCTGTGTTGGCTCAGTTCTTAGGATGCTTTCTGCTACTTTATAGATGTAATATTTTGTCTGATTACTGTTATTCTCTTTATAGGCCTACATCCAAAATCACAGACTCTCCTTATTTCTTTTGGCTCCCCCCTGTTTCATCATCATCCCTTTCCACTTTGAATTATAGGGTTCTGCTTGTGCTATGTATAGGAGCCTTAACTGTGTAGCTTGGAAATATCCCTTCAAATCAGGTAATTCCAATCTGCCCTGTTCTACTGGAAGAATCAGCTTATCCCACTTGACTCTTGGACTTCTTCCCCTCCCAGATAGTCTTTCAGCTCTTTATTAATTGCTATCCACAACTTCTCCTCTGGTTAATAAAAATATATCTGAACTGTGTAGAAGAAGAATAGGACTAAAAACATTTTAACTACTTGTATCTTACTATCCATATGACAAAGCTTCCATTTTCTCAGTTTTTGTATTATCTTTTGTTTGGTCTCTTCTCACATAACCTTTGCTGCCACACCAGAATCATTTTAATCCATACTCCTAAATACATTATTCTGTCATGCCCCCACAAATATGGATATTGCTGAACAAGTTCATATGTGGGTACATAATTTACCACTGTTGCCTTTGTTTTAATTTAATTAATTTTGTATCCCAAGAAGATTTGAAATGGTCTCCAAATGTTCCGCAACACTGTAATGTCTCTTCCTGATTGGTTTTGTCAAGTATAAAATTATAGCATCTGCAAACAGAGCTAGCTTTTCTTGACTACCATACCAATTATATCCTTAAATTTCTGATTCCCTTATTTTCTTTGCAAGTGGTTCTAAATATAATACAAATAATAAAGGGAAAAGAGGACACCCTTGCCTGGTTCCTCTGCTCAAGCAGAAATTATCAGAGAGGACCCCACCTACTTCAATTTTTGCCTCTGATCCCTCATATACCCTCCTAATTGACCTTATAATTTTTTTCAGGAAATGCAAATGCTTCCATTCCCCTGCTTGTAAAGTCACAACTTACTCTGTCAAATGCTTTCTTTGCATCAAGACCTACCAACAACAGTGGTATTTTCTTACATTCTGCATCCCTATGAATAATCAGTATTCTGTTAATGCTGTCAAATGTATGCCTCTCCTCCACAAAACCATATTGAGCCATATCTATCAATTTTGACATTATTTTTTACCATTCTTTTAGCCATGAACACTTTATAGTCCTGTTTTAGTATTGAAATGGGCCTGTATGAAGCTGGATCTTTTCTCTCTCTAGGTATTACAGATACCACTGCTTTCTTCCGGGATGTTGTTACTTCTCCTCCTCTTAAAATACTGCTAAACGATCTTCCAGATCTTTATCAGTTTTTCCCTCCTAGCTTCTACACTTCCACAGGAACACCATCTATTCCTGGGGACTTTCCTGTAGATTTGGTTATACATCACATTTTTTATGTCATCTCCTCCTATCCTAACCATTACTAATTGAGCCTCATCTACCTCTAACTTTGGCATATTTAATTCTTCCATAAACATTTCCATTTGTATCTTTTCTTGATTTCCATATTTCTCTGTTTTATACAGACTTTAATAGAATTTCCAAAATATTTTAGTACCGCTACAGGATCTCTAGTTTACCTTCCTTTGTTATAGGCTCCCTAAGATTGGTGACAGCCCTTTCTGTTGCCTGAGTCACTGTGCTAAAAGTTTTTGTGCTGTAGTTTTTTCAAAAAACAGTTGCTTAACAGCAGTCTTTCTAAACTTGTGCATATTATTGAGTAATCCCTTATTTTCTGCTTAGAATTCTGCAGTTGATCCTCCTCTTGTTCTGTGAGATTCCCCCTGTTCTGCAATACGTAAACATTTGTCATTCTCTCTAAATAATTGTTACTTCTTAACCATAGCTCCTTTTCTTTTATTTCCACCCTATTTGTAAACTCCACCTTAATTTTATCCCATTCCCTAGAGATTATATTTTCAGGAGTAATTTCTATCCTCTTGAATAGCTCCTGAATAATCTCCATTACTCATTCCTTAAATTGCTTTCTTTTCAACAGATATATGGGGTAGGGGACTGCCAGTGTCTCATTTTTATTTGACCACCTTGTGTTTGTATTTTATTTATTGGCGCATGATCTGAATTAGTTTTTGGGTGCATGTCAAAGCCTTCAGTTAAATGCACATGTTCCTGTGAAATGTGAATTCTGTCTGGACTAGCCCAGTTTTTATATCTTGGGGAGTAATATGTAAATTAATTCCGAACTCTTATTATTGAATTCACATCTTCCATGCCAAATGTTTTCATAAAATTCTTCAAAAATGTACTCTTCTTTGTTGTTATTTCCCCTTCTGAGTCCCCCAAACACATCTTCATTGCTGCAAATCAAATTCCAGTCCACACCTATAAGTAATATTCCTTGCTTAAAACTGATTATTTCTCCCAGAATTTTCTTAAGGTCCATTATAGCAGTTTTAGGTGGAATATTAATACATGCCAGTGTAAACCTCCTCCCTTGCCAGAAGCCCTTTAGCACTACAAATCTGCTTTGTTATCTTTTTACCCTCTTCTATCACCATTGGAGCTCCACGTGCAATTATTATAAGTGCTCCTCTTTTTCTTTGTCCTAGATATTCTGCTGAATAACCATCCTGAAAATGGTTCTTTATCAATTGTCACATGTTCAGTTCTTTTCAAGTGCATCTCCTGTAACAGAGCTGTTTGCACTCTACATTTTTTAAATATAGTTCACAATTCTTTTTTGTATTTATCTGTGAGACCATTGACAATTAAAGACATTACAGAAAGCATTATTGTATTAAAAAGTTATTATTCTCACCTTGTATGTCAAATGTTTAGCTCCAGCTTTTGTGTTGCATGTATACACTGTTTGGCAGGTTGAACTTTTATATAGTTGTTTCTTGTCTTATCCATTTGAGCCTATGTCACTATGTTTGTTTTATTGAAAGCCCTCAAAATAAATAAATAAATACCCCCCCTTAAAACCTGCTAATTTAATATTTATGCACAAAACTATCTACATCTTCAAATACATAATAGGAACAAATGTCCCAAACTGACAGTCATATTCACAGACAAGTTGATCTAAAAGAAAGGTTATCCGTGCTAAGATGCATGATTCAGCCTGTGCTTCTACTTAGTGCTAACTGGTTTTGTCTTATCTTTATAGCTCTCCCAGCTGGGAAAACCCCTGAATGCTTTCAGAGAAGTAGATCTCCTAGCCATCCCCCCCCCCCGAGCCAGTCACTCTCCACCAGACTGTAACCAATTTCACTTTGTCAGATTGTCTCCATGGAGACATGAGAACCAGACAACCAATTTCCCAACACACCAAGAACCAGGCATAAATGACAATTCCAAAACACAATACTGAACTGGAAAGAAGCCAATTGCAAACGGAATGTAATAAAATACATTTATTAGGATGTACGCATTTGTAAAAATAAAAATTGAGTGCTTTCATCTGTATATAGCATTGACTTCTTCAGAATTAAAACTTAAAATTCTGCAACAGTTTTTAATTTAACCTGTTAAAAGTCCTGTGGTCCAAAACAACCCAGTAAAATTATTTTCATTGACCAATTAAAAAGCACCTATAGAATCAAGAGCCAATAGAATAATGGTCTATTTGTGGATGTATTGAATCCCTTATATCAGATCTAAAACCAGTGGAAAAGTACCTAATTCTTTTGTAGAAATTGAACATTCAAGAGTAAAACCTGCACTTTATAAAAAAAATCAATTCTAAAACTCTAACTAAAAACATGATAGTATTGAAAAAATAATTATATTATAGTTAATCTGTCACAATGCTTCTAACAAATCTTGAAACTGGAACCAGAAGAACTATTTTAATCTTGCATGTAAAATGTTTGATTTCTACAAAAGAATGAGGTATTTATTCATTGTTTTTAGAGCTGATATACTTTTTTTCAATTTGTCCATGAATAGACCATTATTTTATTGGTTCTTGATTCTCAGTGTTTTTTTTTACTTCGTCATTGAATACAACAATTTTATTGGGCAGTTTTGGGTCACAGGACTTATTACAAGGTTAATTTAAAACTGTTGCAGGATTTTAAGTTTTAATTGTGAAAAAGTCAGTTATACATAGACAAAAGTGCTCAATTTTTTTTTTATGAATGCGTATGGCCTAATAAACTTTTTTTTTTTACTACATTTCGTTTTGAGCCATCTTCTTTCCAGTCCAGTATCATGCTTTGGAATTGTTAGACAGCCAATATCTCATTATCAGATTGTCTCCATGAAGACATGAGGGTTAGATACAGAATTGCTACTAAGTATACATTAATTTACTAGGAAAAAGCCTCATAACATTCAGCATTCTTTTTCATTTACTTGCTTTCTCTTAAAACGCATTACTAAATCGACCTAAGGTCCTTAGTCATTCAAGAATGAGAAAAGGCACATACATTTTTCTTTTTTTCATGCTCTTATAACCATTTTTTTTTTGGACTGCAGTGCCTACATTTCAAGAGAAGAAGAAGGAGAAAGAAGAAAAAAAAAAAAAAAAAGCACCTAACACCTATCCCAATCCACACTTAAAAATAACCATGAAAACTTTATAGCATACAAAAAAAAACATACACCAGAAAAATAGTATTAAGAAAAAAATTGTTTCTTTACTTAGTTAACTTTCTCCCCTCCCTTCTCCCTCCCCAAAGCAGTTTTCCAAACATTAATGACATGAAATAGGGCATGTACTTTAGAGTCCCTCACAAGTCCAACAAATTCTGAAAAAGTCCGATGTTTCTAGATTATCTTTTTCTGTCATATTTTCTGCACTGAAACCCACATTAAGTTATTTGTTTAATTACTATTCATCTCCATCTCCCAAATCCTTTCTCTGCTTCATTTCCAATGTACTGTCCATTCTTCTAGTCAACTCTCATTCTCCCTTCCTACTCTCCAACATTTTCTGTTGAAACAGTGGAAAAGGTTTCACATATGCAGTCTCTGTGGTCTTTATCACCAGAGGAACAAGAAGTAGAACTACCTTCTGTTTCACAGCTCACTTATTGTTGGACAAAGTTGTGTATTTCCACCTTAGCATGTACTTTATCAAAAAATGATTTTGTTCCTCCAGGGAAGAATACCTTGAAGACAGCCCCTCCCTTCCCTCATACCTCTGGTAGCAGTTTGAATCTCACACCTGTGTCTCCACATTTCCTGAATAGTGGAATACATTTACTCCTCTTCTTCCTGATGTACTATGAGTAGTCATTCTCCACATGCATTCTGCTGTCTCCCACTTTTAGTATCTTGTCCTTCTGTCACAGTTTTGTCAGAATCAACTCCTCCTGCTGGTAGCATTGCATTTTTACTATTAAAGTTCTAGGTTGCTTTTTCATAGCCAGGTTTGGTGCATACACACAATTTTCCCTTTCAGCTAACAACTCTTTCTGTGGAATACCAGTCCAGTTGCTTATTTATTTAATCTTTCATAAAATTAATGCAGTTTGTTCCTTCCATTTTCTCTGGTATAGCAGAAAATATCAGGTTTTTCCTTCATGTTCTGTGCTCTAATTCTATTATTTTTTGAAACTTTTCTTCCCAAGTAGTCTCATATTCAATCAGCCTTTTCTTCATTTCAGCTTCTGATTTTTGCAGCTTTACTACATCATCTGAATATTTGATCTGATGTTGTCAAACTTCATTCATTCATGACAGTTGGGTTTCGATTCTGTCCTCAGAACTGACTCGGCCGTTGTAACAAGCTCGCGCTAGCCAGAAACTCTCAAACTAAGGCTACCCATAGTGCCTGTCTTCCCTTTCCTTTAGATCTTGTTTGCCATGTAGAGTGTCAGGACACATCAGGCCATGTTCTCAAGCTAAGTACTTTATTTTTCAATATATTTCTTTGTTATAGTTTCTTTTTCAAATATTTCTTGGTTGTTTTATATTCTATTACCAAATTAGTGGCTATCTGTGTGTGAGTGCTGTTTTAACCTATTTGGTATTTCTTCATTACCATAGTTGGTATAGGCCCCTCCCTTCCCTCGTACCTCTGGTAACTCTTAAATACCATTGTTGGTATTTTCCACCCTTTCGTTTCTTATTCTTCTTTACCCCTTCTGGGTATTTCTCTTGCTACCATCGTTGGTACGCTTAAAAAAAAAAAAAAAAAAAAAAACTAGCTTGCCTTGATTTCACTGTTGTTGTGTGTGTGGGTGATGCACATGAATGGCTGTTCATTTTGTAGTTTACCTAACAATGGCTGAGAAGCAAAACGGTACAACTGGATTTAAGCAATGTCAGAAATGTGGCAGAAAGATGCCCAACTCTGATGGGCATTTTTCTTGTGTTTATTGTTTGGGGGTGCCACATTTAGAATTCAGCCTTCATGTGAGCTCTGTAAGGGTTTTTGCACCCGGACCCTTGCAGAGCATGGCAACAAATGGTTTCTAAAGGAGTTGTTAAAAAAAAACCTTTTCAGAGGCTTTGTCTGAGGTGGATGTGTCAAAGCCTCCTAAAAAAGAAGTGAAAAAGAGGAGCCACTCTGTCCCAGTGACTCCTCAATCTCAGGAACCAAAATCATCCAAAGGCTATGTTTCCTCAGAACCAAAGTCTAAACAATCGAAATCGGCACGGACAACCATCTCAGCATCGCAGTCTATGACCCCTTCCATGGTGCCATCTATTCTTATGCAACCGACTAAGGGTACAATGGTACTGACACCTTCAAAGGTATGTGTGACCCTCTTGGCACTGAAAATAATCTCCCCTTTAAAACTGGTCACTTCCTCCCCAACACAAGCTTTTGGTCAACCGACCACAGTGCCGAAGGTCGAATCCATAGCCAGGACTCTATATTCCCTATCTGTTGACCCCTTTGTTGGTCAGCAGCTCAGTCCCTTTATTGATCATCCAGAATCTCCCTCAGGGATGTCTATTCATTCCACCAGGAGCCCGATGTAGTTAGATTGGTGGATCAGCTCTTGGCGGCCGGAGGTATTCCAACTCTGTCTAGGACCTCCATACCATCCGGAGCCAAGGATTTTTCTCCCAGGGCTCCAGCTTATCTTCCTCCTTCAACCTCCCCGTAGGATTTGGAGCCCTCTACACAGACACCTCTCTCGGTGCCAGCTTCTTCGGTACCGATGGTGGATCTCACCTTGGTCCCAGAACACACTCTGTGGACCTTGGCTCAGTCAGAGCCAACCCACCCATGGGACCGTGACTTGGCTGCTGGCACTGGAATCCCTAGTACGGCACTCATTTTTTCTATGGCTCTGTCTATGGTTCCGATTGTTTTGACAGTTCCGAGTCCTCTCACTGCTCCTTCTCTGGGGGTGGGCTTGTTAGAGTAGGGTGTGACCCCAGATCTGAGGTTGTCTTTCTCATTTCCAGGCCTCCCATCCCTCTTCAGGTGGGCCTGCCTTTCAGATTGAGAGAACGCTTACCTCAGCAGGCTCACAGTTGGTACCCACCCCATCGGAATGCCATATCTGTGTATCCTCTGGCTCACAGCTGTCAGAGTCTACTACATTAGGGCAGCGGGCACGGGAGCACCAAGACACCCTACCACAGGGTACCCTCTCATCAGAGTCCTCAGACCTTCCCCCAGATGAGCCATCCCATAAGAGCTCATGCCAGAGGAAGCACGTTGATTCTCCAGAAGAATCTTTCACTGAGGATACAGATTGTGATGAAGGGAAAGGATCCCCTCAGTCATCCCCTGAAGATGTCTCTTTTGGAGACATCCTAGAAATCTTAAAGCAGAGGGGTGACTGGAAGCTCACCAACCCTTCCTCCAAGGAGTCTGTTTTCTTGCAGGCTTTTCCTTAATGGGACAGTCAGTTTAAAACCAGTTTTGACCAAGAGGCAGAGAGAAAATTTATAGTATTAAGTGTATAGTATTTCTAAATGTGTAGATGTAATTATTTGTCTATATATATATATATATATATATATATATATATATATATATATGTAACAGTTTTTTGTACTTTTTTATACTTATGTATTATGCTTTTAACAAGTAACTGCATGAAAATTAATTTTATTAGATGTTTTTAAATTGAATTTGCATATTTAATTATAGTGGTCCTTTGAATGGCTGGCTTGATCATGTGATTATAATGGTCCTCTATTTAAATGTGTTAATGTGTTGTGATTTTGTATGCTGATGAAGGGTGTAAACCTGAAAGCTTCATTAAAAGTTTCTTGTTTGTGACTATCGTGTGCTGTGGATGCAGGCAGTAAATACCAGAGGTTACCATATACCCCCTTCGATCTTTATCTAAGTCCACAAAGACGAATCCTCGACATTCCACCCAGTCAGAGGGACGTAGCAGCTCATGAAATTCAAAACTGCTTGAAAAAAAGAGTCATCCAAACAGTCCCAAGAGACCAAGTAGGATCCGTATTTTACTCAAGATTCTTTTTAATAACAAAAAAGACATGGGACTGGAGGCTGATTCTAGACCTCTGTATCTTGAACAAGTTTGTCAGAAAGGCAAAGTTCCGGATGGTCATGGTTCAGTTTATCCTTCCATTTCTAGAGAAAGATGATTGAATGTGCTCGATAGATCTTCAGGATGCGTATTAGGACATACAAATGGACAAGTGCTCCAGAAGATGCCTCCACTTCTGGCTGGGAGCCAGTCATTACCAATTTCACCCACTGCCCTTTGGTCTCACCACAGCCCCCAGGGTGTTCACCAAATTCATGGTAGTGGAAGCAGCTCATCTGAGGCTGCAAGGAGTCCGGGTGTTTCCATATTTAGACGATTGACTCCTTATCATCCCCACCAGCATCTACTGCTTCATGCTTTGTACTACATTCTAGAACTGGCAGAGTTGTTGGGTATTTCAATAAAGAAAGAAAGGTCAAAACTGGCATCCACTCAAAGCATAGAATTAATCGGAGCAATATTCGACACAAGATCCATTGTGGTTGCTCTACTTCTTCACAGACTACAAAGAAGACTAAGGTTACAGCTCCAAGTGATACTCTCTCAAGACATAGTCCCAGCTCACTTAGGCTTACAAACTACTAGGATCAATGGCACTGACAATCATCCTAGTTCCCTGGCGAGGTTCCACATGAGGCTGCTTCAATAGCTCCTAGTGTCACAGTGGTCTCTGTTGACACACCCCATGTCTTATCCAATCCACATAAAAAATCGAAGCAAGCAGGATCTAAATTGGTGGATGAAGCCAAAAGAGGAGGTATGGACTTGCCCCTTTTCACCCCCTCAGCCCAAGGTCATAGTGACCACGGATGCATCCCTGATGGGGTGGGAGGGTATTTTCAGGGAAAGACTGTCCAAGGCACTTGGTCCCCCTTAGAGGCCAATTTGCATATCAACATCCTAGAACTGAGGGTAGTGCTTTTAGCATTGCAAGCATTCCATTCTGCCATGCCCTGCCCTGCAGACAATTGCTATCCAATTAGACATGTCGGTCATCTGGTACATCAACAAACAGGGAGGAACCAGATCCTATCCATTGTCAGGAAGCCCTGAGAGTATGGTAATGAGCAATCGCCTCCAACTGCTTTCTGATAGCAATGCATATTTGGAGAATTCCAACGTGATTGTGGACAAACTGATCAGATGCATTCTCCTGCCTCATGAGTGGTCTCTCAGTCCCATAGTAGTGACGGAGATCTTTTGTTGTTGGGGTCAGCCTTGCTGCTTTGTTTGCATCTACCACGAACCACAAATGCAACAGCTACTTTGCCCTAATCCCCCCTCGGGGAGTCCCTGAGAGATGCTCTTCTGCATGATTGGCCCCAGGGACTGCTTTATGCCCTTCTTCTAATACCCCAGTTTTTGAAGAAAGCACAATGGTTAAGAAGCAATGTGATCCTCATTGCACCTTATTGGCCCCATCAAGTCTGTTTTCCCTTTCTGTGGTCTCACCTAGTTCACAGTCCGTGGACTCTGGACCCAACTCCGGGACTGCTGTCTCATCCACAGGGGCTGGTCCATCCCAACCTACAAAGTCTCGAGCTGACAGCTTGGTACCTCCACTTCCAGTAATTGCTAGGCAGAATAATCTATCTTCCCCAGTACAAAAGATACTTCTGGCTTTCCATAAACCTTCCACCAGGAAACCTTATCTTAGCAAATGGAACAGATGTGGGATCTTGTCTCAAGGAGAAGGAGTTGACCCATTTTTAGCCTCGATTAATAAGGTGTCAGAATATTTATCAACGTTACTCCAATCAGGACCCTCAGCTTCTATTATCCGAGTCCATTTAGCATCTATTTCAGATTTCTATAATGGCTTTGATGATTTCTCCTTGATATCTCACTGCCTTTGCAAAACCTTCCTAAAGGGGGTTATGCATTTGAAGCCACCTTTTAAAGAGCTCATTGAACCTTGAAATTTGATGTTAGTCTTACAAACTTTGATCCATCAGCCCTTTGAGTCGGCAGCCACCTGTGATATCAAATTTTTATCTTGGAAGACCTTATTTCTGGTAGCCATCACTTCAGCCAGGAGAATATCAGAATTGCAGGCTTTCTGTGTAAAGCGCCCATACATCATTTTTCATAAAGAGAGAGTATACCTGAGGACTAACTCCTCCTTTCTATGCAAGGTTGTCTCAGTCTCAAATATTAACCAATCCACTGACCTGCCAGTTTTCTTCCCAAATTTTTCAAACAAAGGAGAATATTATTTGCATTTGTTGGATGTACATGGTTTTTACTTGGAACAAAATCATTCTGGAAATCAGACCAACTGTTCCTGTGTTTTTCAGGTACTCAACAAGTAAACCGGTTTCCAAAGTCACCTTGTCGAAATGGTTGAGAGACTGCATCACCTTTGTTTATCATCAAAATAAAATGAGTCTATCAGCTAAAGTCAAGGCTTATTCTACCAGATCAGTTTCCACTTCAGTGGCCTTTCTTTCTAGAGCCTCCATGGATGAATGACATTTGTGCAGCAGCTACTTGGGCGACCCCTTATGCCTTTATCACTCATTACAAATTGGATATGGTCTCCAGGGGAAGAGCATCCTTTGGCTCTATGATGCTCAGGAATATCCTTGCATAGGGCCTCCCAGGACATAAAGTAGCTAGGGAATCTGTCCCAACTGTCATGAATGAATGAAGATTGACAGCATCAGATAAAGAATTTATGTTTTTACCATAATGTTCCATCTGTGTTGTCGATCTTCATTCATTCTTGACATCCCACCCTCTTACCCCCTCCAAAGACTCCTGGAGGTTCAGAACTAGTCCTCGCTGTGTAGTAGGGCAGTTGCTTAGACAAAGATTCTGCTTTTTATTTTTGTGGGCAAACTTGATCTGAAGGGAAGGAAAGAGAGGCACTATGGGTAGCCTTAGCTCGAGAGTTTCTGGCTAGCATGGGCTTGTTACAACTGGTGTGTTGGTTCCAAGGATGGAACCAAAACTCAACTAAGAATGAATGATGGTAGACAACACAGATGGAATGTTATGGTATGAACATAACTTCATTTTTAAAGGTTCTTCCATTTTTTCCAGCCTTTTGTTGTTTGTGTTAATATATTCCATCAGTGTTTGATTTATTTAGGTTTGCGTGCAGTTGTCTTATGTCTTCCTGTAAGTTAGTGGAAGTCCTGTCTGGAGGTTGCACTGCTTTTTGCTGAAGAGCTGCAGAACTTTCCCCAGTCAGTGCTTCATCCTCACTTTTTGTAGCTGATTTTTTTCCAGGTGCTCTGTATTTCTTTTTTCCTGGCAAGCAAGAAGTACACTTGCTAGCCAGTTACTGAAATTTACCCATAAACAGAAAAGTCTACTGGCCTTCTGTGTTGAGTTTCTGTTTTCTCACTGGGAGAGCTAAAATTAAGCTGTTGCTCAATGTGCATCCATCTTGAAAGTCTAAGGAGGAACCTGTTATCTTCTTTGTTGAGAAGCCATGAAATTTGGCAATGGGAGATGGCTTCACAACACTTTCTGATAGCAACACATATCTCAGGGACTTCCAGTGTATTAGACGGTTGAGCAGGACAGTCCTGATGCCTCACGAGTGGTTCCTCAATCCTACAGTGATGCAAACAATTTTCAGTCTCAGGCCAATCTTGCTGTGACCTCTTTGCCTCCCATCTAAACAACAAATGCAGCAGGTATTTTGCCCTCATCTCCCCACAGGGAAAGTCACTGAGGGAGGTTGTTATTCACAATTGGCCCCTGGGTCCTTCTGTATGCTTTCCCTTACTTCAGTGATCAAATTCATACCAAAAGCAAGATGGTGCAAGGCCAAGGTGATCTTTATTGCTACCTTTTGGACCCCAACAAACGTGGTTCCCCTTCCTAAGGGCTCTTCTGGTTCATCCTCCATTGATGTTGGATTATTATCCAGATCTACCAACTCCACCCATCTGGATTGCCTCCTCCAGTTCAAATGTCCATGAAGTTAACCACATGGTTCCTCCAATTTTAACCATAGCCAGAGATGCCAGGCTTCCCCCTGCCATAGCTGATATATTTTCTGACTCACAGAAGCCAGTGACTAGGAAAGTTTACCACAGTAAATGGAAGAGATTTTCAGTTTGGGCTTACTCTAAGGGTCTGGACCCCCTTTTCAGCACCAGTTTCTTCCATACATGAGGTGTTGTCTGATCTCTTTGACAAAGGCTCCAGTTTTGCAACTATTAAGATGTCCTTCAAGGATGCATCTGCAGTCCTAACAAATGGGTTGTCCTGCCTCAGGCAGCCCTTCGGTCGGCCGGATTCCAAAGTCTGGGTCTGGCCTCGGCTGATGTCGCACTTCACCCGACGTCATAGCTGCAGTTCAGTGGGTATAAAGGCATCAGCCGACGCCATTTTCCTCAGTCTTTCTTGCCGCGTGGCGCCCGAATCAGAAGCAGTTCGCAAGTGCCGGTCGGTCAGAACCAGAGATTGCTACTACCGAAGACTTCTAAAAAGCTAAGTACCCCGTTGGGGACTCTTTCTTGCTGATGTCAGAAAAAGTGAATAACTGTTTAACTTGTGGGAAACAAATACCTCATAAAGATTTCCACTCTTACTGCCTACCTTGTTTAGGCCCAGACCACGACGTAGCAGCTTGTCTAGCCTGTGCTTCCTTCAACCGACAGACACTTAGACGTCGGTCGGAGTTTGCAGAGGAGTTTTTCGGCTCCACTTTTGCTTATAACATGTCGTCGGAGACTCCGAATTCACAATTAGCTAAAAAGCGTAAGGAAAAGGACCGACACTCGCGGTCCGCGGTTTCGGCCGAAACCGCGGTTAAGCCAACCGCGAGTGTCTCGGTTTCGGCCGAAACCGAGTCCGCGGTTCTTCCTTCGGCCGAAAGCACGCCTCCTACAACCGAGGCCTCATCCAGCATGGCTGAATCTGCTACGGAAATTTCACTTGCTCTTGCAGGTTCTCAGGATTTATCAGATACTATCCCCTTAGATATATCTACTCCTGCACGTGTAGCTGCTAGGCCCCCTGCATCCATGTCAATTAAGGCTTTTGCCAGGGCTAAAGCAGCTAAATCAACAAAGACCGTGCTTGCTAAAACCCCCGCTCACAGGCCTAGCTCTAGTACTCAAATGCTTAGTCTAGCAGAGGACCTCATTTCTTTGATCAGGGGATCCCAGCCTCACCCTGACAGGGCCTCTCACCCCCCTCCAGAGAAGAGGCCTAGAGCAGAGCCCCCTGAGCCAGTTTCTACTGATTACTCCTCTGATGACTCGGACAATACGGTGGACAAGTGCATACAAGGCTTATGGACTCAAGACCAGATGAACCTACACATAAATCAAAAAGAGATGCTGGCAGTAAAGCAGGCAATTCAGACATTCAGACCGTTTCTTCAACAGGGTCATTTGCTGATAAGGACGGACAACACCACAGTTATGTGGTATATCAACAAACAGGGAGGCACACATTCATATCCTCTATGCCGGATGGCAATGGACCTCTGGAATGTGGCCCTGAACCTCAACATTCAGCTCCAGGCCATATTTGTGCCAGGAAAAGAAAATATTCTAGCAGACATCTTAAGCAGAACTACCACGGATGCCCACGAATGGATGCTACATCCAGACATCTTCAAATCCATTACAAGGAAATGGGGACTACCAGAAATAGACCTGTTCGCATCCCCATACAACCACCTATTGAAAAAATTCTGCACAAGGGCATACCACCCACTTGCTTGGAAGGTGGACTCCCTATCCTTCAGTTGGAAAAACCTGACAGCATATGCATTCCCACCTCTCCCTTTGATGCACAAAGCGCTACTGAAGATCAAAGAAGAGATCACCCAAGGATCATCTTGATAGCTCCAGACTGGCCGAGGCAACATTGTTACCCGCTGCTAAGGAGTATGTCTCGGGAACACGCATGGCCTCTACCCCTACTACCTCTGCTACTAACACAGAACAACTTCAAAATCCTGCATCCAAACTTGAAAACACTGCAGCTAGCTGCTTGGAACATTACATAAGACAGCATAACCCAGATTTATCTCAAAGAGTTAAAGACATTATCTTGGAGGCTCGCAGACCCTCAACAAGGAAAACTTATTCAGCAAAATGGAAAAGATATCTCATTTGGAGTACAACAAAAGGAGTAGATGCATCATTGGCAAACATAGCTAACATCCTGGAATACTTGGCTGAGCTTTTCCACAATGGCCTGTCTTACTCCTCCATTAAGATTCATGCATCAGCAATTTCAGCACAATATAACATGGATCCTCCAGTCTTTTCTCAACCTCTACTCAGGCAGTTTCTGAGAGGAATTAAAAATGTGAAGCCACCAAGGAAACCACCATTGCCTACATGGGACTTGAACTTTGTGTTAGAAAAGTTGACACTTCCCCCTTTTGAACCAGCAGCAACAGCAGAATTACAGTACTTATCTTGGAAAACTGCATTCCTGCTTGCAATCACTTCAGCTAGAAGGGTTTCTGAATTACAGGCATTAATGGCAGTACAACCCTTCCTTATCTTCCATCAGGATAGAGTGTCCATGAGAACTAATCCTACCTTTATGCCGAAAGTGGTCTCCAGGGTATCTTTAAACCAAGCTATACGCCTACCAACATTCTTCCCCAACCCGCAGAACAGGGGGGAAAGATTACTGCATACCTTGGATGTGCACAGACAATTGCGCTACTACTTGGACAGAACCAAGAACAATAGAAAAACTGACCAACTTCTGGTAGCATATGCAACAGGAATGGAAGGAAAAGCAATTTCCAAACAAACAATCTCAAAATGGATAGGAAATTGCATTAGATTTTGTTACTCTTTTCATGGAAAGGCAACTCCAGAAAACATCAGACCTCACTCCACAAGGGCTACAGCCACTACTACAGCTTTCTTACGAGGAGTGGCTACCAAAGACATTTTAGAGGCTGCTACTTGGAGCTCCGTGCATACATTTGCCAAGCATTATAATCTACCTTTATACTCCAGATCCCGAGCAGGTTTTGCCACTGCTGTTTTGCAAGGGATCTTAACTACACCATAAACTTAGTGCCTCCTTAGTGCCTCCTCCCCAGTTTGGCTATGGTATTCTACCCATTTGTTAGGACTGCAGATGCATCCTTGAAGGACATAGTACAGTTTTGTATCTACCATAAATGTAGATGTCCGAGAGGTATGCATCTGCAGTCAGGATTACCCACCCTCCTTCCCCTCTGTGGTACTCCTAGGGTATTTGCCCATCTTGTAGCTAGCTGGGGAATCTATTATGGTGTATTTGCTTGTATATATGTATATACATGTTTATTTCTATTTGCTCTCTATTGTTTGGAAACATTTGCATTTATCCAAATTTAGCCTTCCTAGAGGGCACCTGGCATCTGGGGCAAGAAACACTGAGGAAAATGGCGTCGGCTGATGCCTTTATACCCGCTGAACTGCAGCTATGACGTCGGGTGAAGTGCGACAGCCGAGGCCAGACCCAGACTTTGGAATCCGGCCGACCAATGGGCTGCCTGAGGCAGGACAACCCATTTGTTAGGACTGCAGATGCATACCTCTCGGACATCTACATTTATGGTAGGTACAAAACTGTACTTTTTAATTGGCTAATTCCAATTTCCATGTTGTACTTAGTATATCTGTTGAATCTCTCAAGCTGTCAAAAGCCTTCCTTATAGGTACCTTTCTGTGTAGATCTACCATTAGAGATCCAACAAACCAGTGAGATATCACCATTCGGTTACAAGCTTTTGAACCCACCAGTACAGTAAATTTAAAATTTCTTATATGGAAAGCTGTTTTCATAGTTGTAGTAATGTTAGAGAGAGAGATCTCAGAACTTCAGCCCCTATTATCAGAGTCCCCTTATCTGTTTTTTTTTCACAAAGACAGAGTCACTGTTAGAACTAATGTGTCCTTTATTCTTAAGGTGGCATCCAATACTAATTTAAACCAGTCCATAAGTCTTCCTGTCTTCTTTCCAAAATATTCAAAACAAAAGAGAATATCTTCTACATCTGTCAGATGGTTACAGGCAGCTCAGGTTTTATATTTATAGGACAAACCATTTCAGAAAGCATGATCAAGTATTCCTTTCCTTTTCTAGACCAAAATTGGGAAAGGCAGTTTCTAAAGTAACCTTATCCAGATGTCTGTCAGATTGCATTCCTTTCCTATATTGTAAGAAAAAATTACCTTTACCTAACAAACCCAAAGCTTTTTCAACAAGGGCAGTTTCTACTTCAGCCTTTAGTAGAGGTTTTCCCATTGATGATTGTGCAGCAGCCACATGGGCAACCGTACTGACCTTTGTCTCACTGTAAGCTGGACACACAGTCAAGGTCATGTTCACCCTTTTGGTTCCACCATACACAGAAATGTCCTTTCCTGATACTGCCCAGTTTGACAGCTTGGGATTCTGTCCCACATGTTTGAAAGGATGAAAATGGATAACACTGAATATAAAAGTTATGTACTTACCATAACGTTAGATCCATGTTATATGATTTTTATCCACTTCAAACTTCCCCCTTCTACCCCCTTCCAAATTGTCACCTATGCTTCTAGATGAGTGATTGAGTGTTACTCCCTGTCTGTGCAGTTACACTACACTGAAATACTTTCATCAGTTATTACAGGTCATTAAGTTTGATTTCACTCTGGCAAGGTGTTTCCTTTCCTAGGTAAATATGCACGTGTGTGAGGGACAAACTTCATCTGAGTATCTGAGGTACAGCCTAGGGAGTTATAGGTAAGAGAGGAGTCCAAGCTCTGGATCTGATAAGCTTCAACACTGGCACCAAGGTCAGAGCACATTGGATCCGACAACCCACATATTTGAAGCCGACAAAAATCAGACAACGTGGATCTAACGTTATGGTAAGTACATAACTTTTGTTTAACCTTTTGAGTTTCAGAATGCAGTCTGTTTTAAACTATCAAAAGAGGGACCATAATGTTACAGAGCAAGTAGGAAATGAAATAGATACTCAGAGCTGAGTTAAGCTCCATAAAAGTTGATTTTTATTTATTTTATTTTAAATTTGGTTAAACATTTCCCTAACAATGAAAGGGGATTGTCAGTGTTTCCTGAAGGTGTATTTACTCATGAAAATATCTGAAAAGTACAGACAGCTTCCCCCAAAATATATGCAGTCTGTAAGGTAGTGGATACCTACTTGTCCTCTTGAGAATAGGGCTCAGATGATTGTTATTTTATGAGTGTACTTCCAAGTTCAAACTAGAATCAGAAGAGTTGGGTTATTTTGTCTGAAAAGGGATACTGGTGATAAAAGCAAAAGCAAGAGAGAGTACTGCAGTGTTGATATCACTGGCTCCCCTCTGTCATTTGTTGCATCCAACCACATGCTGTCCAGTAAACTTAGACTTGTAGCTTTTGTCACTGAGTCTGTGGTTGGTTTCCATTTACTCCCTTGCCATCTCATTAGGCATATGCGAGTAGTGATGCCGACTATTTTACACATTGCTTATAGGGTCCCTTGTTCAAAGGATTAATGAAGAAGTGGAATGATTGGTTAGGAGGTTGATGTAGATCCATCACTGCTGAGTCATATGAGGGATATATCACATCTGCAGGCATGCTTTCAAGGTTCATACGTGAAGTTGCAAGCCATCATTGTGTGTGGGGGGCAGTGTGGAGAAAACAGTGAGTTTTTTCTTTGTAATGTACTTGCTATTAATTTCTTTTAAACTGTGGCTATATATCATTTAGTAGTTAGTATACCAAAACAGCTGCAGTAAATAAGATCAGACTAGCAAAATGCTTAAAAAGAAAATCTATGTCTTTATATACCTTAGTGAAGGACTTTCTTGACCTATATGCATGTTTTCTATCAGCTAATCTGATATTGTTAATCCTCGCTCATTCCTTACATATGGGTATCGGTTCGAACCTCGGAACCGAGCCGGCCATTTTCCAAGCTCGCTTCAGCTTCAAACGCTTTTCCTAAACTCTTACCCACAATCCCGCTCTCCCTGTTACCTCGTTTGCCGCGTTGCCATCCGGTCGTGTCAAGCTACTTCTTTTGAGCTAAGTACAGTCAGTTATTGTTTAATTGCTTTACAAATTACTTTTCTGTCAGAAAAGTTATTTTATTGTCTCTTACCTCATCACATCTAGTGTTCATAATTTCCTCAGATTTTTTTCTGTCCTTTATTTTCCCTTTTAACCGCGAGGTAATTTCTCCTTATCATTGTTGGTAATCCCTTTCCTTTTCTTTTCATACCTTTGGGTACTCTCTTGTACCATTGTTGGTACTTTTCTATTTGTTAATATGGCAGATAAAAAGGGTAGTCCGGGGTTTAAGCGGTGTTCTGATTGTGGACACAAACTGCCTACTTCTGATGCAGACTCTTTATGTGTTTATTGTTTGGGAGCTTCCCATTTATCTGTTGAACCACCTTGTACAATATGTGAAAACTTTTCTAATAGAACTTTGTTAGAAAGGAAAAATAAGCGTATTCTGAAGGGACTTCTAAAATCTCCCTTTTCAGAGGCTATTTCTGGGTCAGAGGTCTCAACCCCTCCTAATGCCCATAAGAAAATGGATGTTTCTACTAAGGCTAAATCCTTGCCTTCATCCCCGGCTGGGCACTCTCACCAACCAAAATCTAAAAAGGTACATTTTGGCTCCGATGCTCTCTGTCAGCTCCAGTGCTTTTGGTGCCTAGACCTTCGGCTCCATTAGTGATTTCGGCTCTGTCCTCTCCTGCAGCCTTCTACATATCGGCACCGAGGGGCTCCTCGGTTCAGACCTTTACCACTGTATCTGCACTGACCGTTCAGTTGGCGCAGACCTTGACAGCTTCCGCTCCGAGATCTTCCTCAGAACTGAGGCCTTTATTACTAACTCCAGTTTTGTCGGTTCCAGTTTCATCGGCACTGACAACCAATTCAGCACTGATCACTGTGTCGGTGTGGACAATGACATCTGCACTGATGACTTCTTCGGTGCAGACTACAGTAGTTCAGTCTTTCTGTGCACCGTTGTCCTCGGTGCAGTCAGATGAGATGGGCACTGAGTCTGCCTCTTTTGTGGACAGGCCTGTTTCTCCCTCAGTCTTTGTGAGGTCCACTAGAAGTCTTTCTGAACATGATGTGTTGCATCTAGGCATTTTTTGGCCAGAGGTATTCCACCCCCCAGGAACTATCCTTTGTTGGGAGGTGATCACCAATCTCCAAGGACACCTTTTTATTCTCCTCCTTCATTGCCTATTCATTGCCTTTGAAGTCCATGGATATAGTACAATCTTCCCCTTCTGCAGTTCCCTTTATGGATCTCGCTAAGGAACCGCAGTTGCCTTCGTGGCTAGAAAGCTCTGCTATGACCCAGGATGTCAGCTGTGATACGCATAGCTTGCTGCTCCACAGCCATCCAGGGACTCTGAGTCAGCAGGCTGACCCACTTAAGGGAGGAGTGCCCCCTGTCCTTGACATGCACTCCTCTCCAGGTGGACCAGCCTTCCAACTGATGGAGAAGGCTTTCACTGTTGCTGGCGATACCGGACTGTCTATACCTCCACCCTCCTCTGGTGTACTGGTTTCACAAGTCGCACCTAACGGACATCGGGTGCAAGGGCCTCAGGAAATATTCTCTCAGGAATCCCCTTTTCCGTTGTCTTCCCCAGCTTCTCCCGCTGAGGAGGTCCACTGGAAAAGTTTGTGTAAGAGGAAGCACATGGGCTCCACAGAGGAGTCTCTCATCGAAGAGACAGATTTTGATGAGGGGGAAGGATCCCCTCAGTCACCCTCTGAGGTATCCTTTGGCAATATCCTTGAAATCCTGAAACAGAGAGGTGACTGGTAGCCCTCTAATCTGACCCCTGAGAAATCTGTGTTCCTGCAGGCTTTTCACGCCCGGCCCCCTACCTCCTGGGTTACTCCACCTGCCAATGAACTTGTCAAGTTCATCATCCAGCGTGCTTGGAAGGCCCCTGATACTGCTGAAGCTATTCCCTAGAGGCCAGATAAGATCTTGTCCTCCCCTGCTTCAGATCCCGATTTGTCCAAAGGTCTTCCTGTAGATGCTTTGGTGGTGGCGGCCACAACAAAAAAGGATTTGGCAGAAGAAGAAAGCCAGACTGTCCATCCGCCGAACAGAGAGTCCCGAACCCTGGACAGAATAGGGAAGCGCACTTTTGCTTCAGCAACCTTTGCTATCAGGTCCCTGAATTATATGGCACATTTTACCAGGCTTCAAAGGGATCTGGTTTCTGAGCTCTCTGAAATCTTGGCTGGTGCAGTGTCTGGTGAGGTCCGTGACAAAAGTGGCCTCTCAGCTGGCCTACATTGAGTCTATATCTAACTCCTCTATGCGATTGATATCTCATACATCAGAAGGAGCAGCTAGAGTGGCGGGTTCAGCTGCGGTCATGAGACGACACGCCTGGATGCGATTGTGCAACTTCGCTGAACCTTTTAAGTCTTCCTTTCTTAATGTCCCCATGGAGCCCTCCTCGTTGTTTGGGCCCAAAGTTAAAAGCACACTGGCCAGATGTGAACAAAATCGTAAGACCCTTTCTTCCATAGGTGTCCATTATTCTTCCCCTCAACATGCTTTCTCCCAAAACCAAAAGAGTGGGAAGATATGGTTCAAGAAATTTCAGGGTCCTTTCCGTGACACACAGGCCGAGTTCACCCCCAGAGGCAGAGGGGGAAACTCACAGGGAAGACGCTCTTTTCAGGGCAGAGGGGGACCACATAACCAGGGTTCCTGGAATACTTTCCCTGGTCAATCCTATCAGTGCTCCTGAAGAGCGGCCCAACTCCTTTCCTCTGGAGGTGGTTGGGGGACATTTCTCCTTGTACCCTTCTGCTGCCCGGCTAACCATCACCACGGATTTTTGCGTACAAAGGATCATAACCAGAGGTTGTTCTTCATGTTTCACTGTTGCAGTCATTACATTTAGGGTAATCTGCTGGCAGGTTGCCCTCAGTCGGCCTGAATTCCAAAGTATTTGGTCCTGTGTCAGTTGCTGTCTCCTCTTCCATGACGTCAGGTCATCAGGGGTATAAAGCATGCAGCCGACACCATTTTCTTTAGTCTTTCTTGCAGCGCAGTGCCCGAAGCAGAAGCATTTCACAAGCGCTGGTTGGCCGACTACTGAAATATTCGAGTTTGAGTTTCAGAACCGAAGTCTTCACTAAAGCTAAGTACCCCTTTGGGGAAACTTTTTTTCTTTCTCTTTACTGATGTCGGAAAAAGTTGTTAATTGTATTACTTGTGGGAAGCAAATATCTCATAAGGATTTCCATTTATACTGTATTCCTTGCTTAGGCCCTGATCACAACGTGCCTGGCTGTCGGTTTTGTGCTAGATTTAACCGACGCACTATTAAGCGTTGGTATATTTTTGCCTCAAAGTATTTTGGAAACAGATTTACTACTCAGAAATGTCATCGGATAGCAATCCAACTACCGGAGTACATAAAAAACACAAAGAAAAGGACAGAGAAAGACAGTCAAGGTCCAAAACTGATGAAGCTTCTCCTAAACCAGTCGCCGGTACTCAGTGATGCACTTTTGCAACCCTTGATACCCGCTACTTTTGAGTCGCGGGCCCCTACCGACACCCATGTGGAGCCTGGCATGCCACGAGATACTCAAAGTATTAGACCAATGGATGTATCCAGAGCCGCTGAGCTGACATCGGCTTCTGAGGGTGTATTCAGGCCTCAACATTTGTATATCAAACCGACAACAGCTGCAAAACCAAAGACAAAGGCAACTTCTAAAACTAAAAAACTGACGCATGAGCCACGTGCACAAGCCTCTATGCCTAAAAAACATATGATCAAAATGGCTGAAGACCTTATTACCTTGATCAGGGGTACCCATCCCCCTTCTGATAAGAGGCCTAGGCAAGACACTGATTATGAATCTTCAGATCAGGTTTCTATTTCTTTTGATTCTTCTTCTGATCAGGAATTATCTATACTTCCCTATGAGGATTCAGATGCAGAGGAGTCTATACCATCTGCATCACCTCCTGAGGATTATTCATTTGGAGAAACCTTGCATACTTTGAGGGAGCATTTTCACTGGGAGAGTCAAGATTTCTCAATCAAAAAAAGAGGCTCAGGGATTTCCTTCTTCTCCCTCAGCACAGGCCTTTAGCCATACCCCCTGTTTTAGACATTGTGGATGATGTGTTTTCGGAATCAAGCTTGTCCCCTGACTCCTTACCTCCGGCTCCCAGCAAGCCTGACAGATATTGTAGGGTCCCTGACTCGCATATATTTTTTATTTAGAAACCCTGTTGCTGATCCTGAAACTATTTCACAGGGTCCAAAGGGAGTTAAGGCCTCAACAGCAAAAAATCCTACCCCCTCTGACAGAGATTCAAGGGCACTGGATAGATGGGGGAAAAAAGGTTTATACATGTGCAACCTTGGCAATTAGGGCCTTAAACTGTCAATTTCATATGCTCAAGTATCAACAGCATGTTATGGGATTGCTGAAACAGAAAATGATGTTGATTTCTGAATGTGCAGAAAATAAAAGAATTGCAGGAATTATTCCATGCAGCTGAACAGGTTCGAAAGCATACTTTGCAATGTGGTTTTGATTCCTTAGAGGCCTCCTGCAGGGCCGCATTTACTGGATCTGTGATTAGGAGCATGCCTGGCTAAAGGAACAAAATTTGCCTGATCATGTTAAAGCTAAATTGCTAGATGCACCTTTACAGCATGATACTCTGGTATTAAGGCAGAAGAGGTTTTAAAGAAAATGGAAGACAAAGCTAAGTCTATGCAAACTGTAAAAGACTTCTTATAAGTGCAGCCACTAAGATTCAGTAGACACTGGCCTACAAAAAAATTGGTCCTTTCCTGTGTCAAACAGAGCTCAAAGGGGCAAATCCAGATGCCCTAAGGGTTCCAGATACCAGGTGCAAGATTCATACAGGTCAAAGCAATGGGGCGCTTCTACCTCCAAATCTGGAGGAGATAAACCGCAAACCTACAGAAAACAGTCCCAATGACTTCCCTCTACCTGCACCAAGCACTTATCTTTTGGCAGCACCCTTAGGGGGAAAATTAGCACTTTTTGCTCAAAATTGGCAGTTAACCCAGGACAAGTGGGTGCTAAACATAGTATCACAGGGATACAGATTCCGTTTCCTTAGTCTGCCAATGGCAAACGGTTGGCCAGATCTGTCAAAAATTCAATGGGCAGAGGCACAGAAACAGGTTACGTCCCTCATGGATATGGGGGCCATTCCGCCAGTACCAGAACAGGAAAAAGAACAAGGTTTTACTCAAGACTGTTCTTGGTACCCAGAAAGGACAAGGCCTGGCGGCCAATACTGGATTTATCGATTTTGAACACATACCTGGACATTCCAAAATTCAAAATACTGACTTTGCAGCAGCTTCTGTCCATGCTGGGCAAGAATGCTTGGCTGGTGACATTGGACATAAAAGAGGCATACCTGCATGTCCCAATAAGACAGTCGTGCAGAAAATACCTCAGATTCAATGCTGGCTTAATGCATTACCAATTCTCTGCACTGTCCTTTGGCTTATCTACTGCGCCCAGGGTCTTTACAAAGTGCTTGGCACCAATAATTGCATTTTGCAGACAAAGAAGTATTCATATATATCCTTACTTGGACGACTGTCTCATTCAAGCAGAGAACCAGGACATTCTTCTTCAACACCTGGCGTTTGTGAAAAGGCTTCTAACATGCCTAGGGTACACAGTAAACAAAAAGAAATCACAACTGGCACCCTCTCAAAAGATAAAATTCCTGGGTGCAAGCTTGAATACAGCTGCACAAAAAACAAAATGAAGCAGCACAAAAAGATAGAAGAATTTTTTCTTTTACTGGATTCTGGTACCTCGGCCTTCGCCTTCACATGGAATAATAATGTAAAGCACAAACCAGTATAAATACACACCTCACACAATCAATCATGTCTATTAAACAATTAATCAATCAGAAATAAATATATCACTTCTTAAAGAAATATACATAAATATAAACATACATATATATATATATATATATAATAATAATATACTATATGTGCACACACAAGATACAAAAAAATAATATTTTATATATCATACATCTAAATTCATACCATTGGGAAATAGTGTTCCATAATTTACAATAAATTTAGATTCCATATTCAATAATTTAGTCTGAAAATTTATATTACTTTCTCCCATTCCCCATGTTCTTGCCAAAATACTAAATTTGAAACCAGTTTGTTCTCCATTGTGAAATTGGTGAAAGTGGCTTGCAACTGGACTATCAAGTCTACTGTTCCTAATATCCCCCAGATGTTCCAAGATTCTTAACTTAACCCTACGTTTCGTTTGTCCTATATACCATTTTTGTTTTATACAATTACATCCAATAATGTACACCACCCCTGAAGAATTACAATTGAAGTGATCTAAAGCATGGTATGTAACCCCATAGGACCAAAGTGGAAGAAATGTTAAATTTGAATGAACAGGGGGCTGTAGCTAAGAATAGGAAGAGATTAGTGAACAAATCCCTTTTTCTCAAGAAAAAAGATCCTGTGGAGATGGACAAAATATTTTTTGTAGACAAATTATCTCCTTTTTCTTCAGTTTTGAAGAGAATTGTGTTGAACATGTGGCCTATTATAACCAGTGATGATCTTTTGAGGAACATAGTTCCAAATAATATTATTTTTTCTTATACAAGATGTAAAAATCTGAAGGAATTAGTTAGAAGTAAGGGCAAAAAGGATAGGGCAGCAAATGCAGGCTCTTTTGCTTGCAATAAATGCAAGATTTGTGACAAAATTATTAATTTAGATGGCCTCAAAATTAATGGGGTTACATACCATGCTTTAGATCACTTCAATTGTAATTCTTCAGGGGTGGTGTACATTATTGGATGTAATTGTATAAAACAAAAATGGTATATAGGACAAACGAAACGTAGGGTTAAGTTAAGAATCTTGGAACATCTGGGGGATATTAGGAACAGTAGACTTGATAGTCCAGTTGCAAGCCACTTTCACCAATTTCACAATGGAGAACAAACTGGTTTCAAATTTAGTATTTTGGCAAGACCATGGGGAATGGGAGAAAGTAATATAAATTTTCAGACTAAATTATTGAATATGGAATCTAAATTTATTGTAAATTATGGAACACTATTTCCCAATGGTATGAATTTAGATGTATGATATATAAAATATTATTTTTTTGTATCTTGTGTGTGCACATATAGTATATTATTATTATATATATATATATATATATATATATATGTATGTTTATATTTATGTATATTTCTTTAAGAAGTGATATATTTATTTCTGATTGATTAATTGTTTAATAGACATGATTGATTGTGTGAGGTGTGTATTTATACTGGTTTGTGCTTTACATTATTATTCCATGTGAAGGAGAAGGCCGAGGTACCAGAATCCAGTAAAAGAAAAAATTCTTCTATCTTTTTGTGCTGCTTCATTTTGTTTTTTGTGGAGACTTCGATTGGATTTCTTTAATCCAGAAGTGTGTTTTTTTCTTGATTGAATACAGCTGCCCCAGATGGCTTACCTCACGCCAGACAAGCAAAGGCAACTGACTACTTACTTCAAACTGATGGCAACAAAACCCCATTTATCTGCAAGACAAATTCTGCAGGCTTTGGGCTTCATGGCATCCTGCATCCTACTGATTCCATATGCAAGACTGCATATGAGAAAAGTACAGTTTTGTACCTACCATAAATGTAGATGTTCGAAGATCCACATTGCTGCAGTCCTTACTTATGGGTAGTCCGCTGTCCTCGGTCGGCCCGAATACCAAAGTATTAGGCTGACGTCGGTCATGGGCGCCTAGATCTGACGTCAGAGCGTCAGGGTATAAAGGCGCATGACCGACGTCATATCCTCAGTCTTTTCTTGCCCCAGATGTCAGAAGGCCAAACCAGAAAGGCCCCAGCCAAAAACAGAATACCTCCCAAAAACATGCCCAACAACAACCATCACCTAAAGCATAGCACCATGTCAAACTACAGTGGGGAAGGAGGGTAGAATTGGACTGCAGCAATGTGGATCTTGAACATCTACATTTATGGTAGGTACAAAACTGTACTATGTTCTTCATCTCACATTGCTGCAGTCCTTACTTATGGGTAGAATCCCAAAGCAATGGGAAAGGGAGGATGGTAAAAATCATAAAGCATTAGGGGCCGCTAAAATGCCCTGTAAAATTGCAGTGGCAAATCCAGCCCTAGACTTAGAATAAAGAGGAAGGTGGTAATGTTTAGGAAAAGTATGCACTGAACTCCAAGTAGCTGCCTCCAAAATGTCTTTTGTAGCTACCCCCCTTAGAAAGGCCGTAGAAGTAGCAGTAGCCCTAGTGGAATGAGGCCTGATTCCAGCAGGAATCTCCTTACCATGATGGGAATAACAGAAAGAAGTACAAAACCCAATCCATTTAGAAATAGTTTGTTTTGAAACAGGTTTACCCTGTGAACCCAAAGCAAAAGAAACAAACAACTGCTGAGACTGTCTGAACTCCTTGGTTCTGCTCAAATAATAACGTAACTGCCTGTGAATATCCAAAGTATGCAAAATTTTCTCCCCTCTATTTTGGGGGTTTGCATAAAAAGTAGGCAAATGAATAGTTTGATTTAAGGCCACACTAGAAACCACTTTAGGCATAAAGGAAGGGTTAGTACGCAAAGATACCCTATCCTTATGAAAAATCAGGAAAGGCTCCACTGCCATGAGGGCCTGTAATTCAGAAACCCTTCTTGCAGAGGTAATGGCCAACAAAAAAGCAGTTTTCCATGACAAATACTTTAACTCGGTAGTAGCTGCAGGCTCAAAAGGTTGTAGAGTAAGTTTTTCCAACACAAAATTGAGATCCCAAGCAGGAGTAGGAGCTCTACGTGGGGTCTTATATTCTTTGCCCTCTAAGAAATTGCTTAAGCCAAGGATGAGAGAATAAAGGAGGGTCACAATCATAGTGAGCAGAAATGGCTGCAGCATGGACCTTTATCGAGGAGAAAGACAAACCCTTGTCCAATAATTCAGTAAGATATTGAAGAGCAACACTTAAATCAGGTTTGGAGACATCAAAGTCCTTCCCTTTGCTCCAAATAAAAAATCTCCTCCATTTATCAGCGTAAACTTTCCTGGTACTAGGCCTCCTGTCCTCCAAAATAACATTCAAAACTTGTTGTGGAAGCTGAGACCCTCCAGAGTCTAAAACAGAATATGCCAGGCTGTTAGATGCAGCGACTGAATCTTGACATTGAGGAAGTGACTGTCTTCTTGTGACAGAAGGTGCAGAATCAAAGGCAGAGGCCATGGAGGTTCTCGTACTAAACTCCTCAGAAGTGGGTACCAGTGTTGTCGAGGCCAATCCGGTGCTATCAAAATCATGGTTGGCTTGTCTTGTCTGACCTTCAAAAGTACTTTGGGAAGAAGAGGCAGAGGTGGAAAGGCATATACATGCAGATTGTTCCAACTGAATGATAGAGCGTCCACCTTCCAAGCTGTGTGATGAAACATTTTTGTGCAAAACTTTGGCAACTGGTAATTTAGTGGAGAAGCGAACAGATCTATGTCTGGAGTTCCCCATAACACTGTCAACTTTTGAAATACATGAGGATCCAATTTCCACTCGTGAGGATCCACTATTCGTCTGCTCAACACATCTGCTAAGGAGTTCTGTGCTCCTGGTAGAAACCTTGCCTGAAGAGTGAGGTGTAGATTGAGAGCAGTTTCCCACAGAATCATCACTTGCCTGCAAAGAGGGTAAGAATGGGTTCCCCCTTGCTTGTTGATGTACCATATGACAGTAGTGTTGTCTGTTTGAATCAACACCTGCCCTGGGTGAAGTAAATCTTTGAAAGCCATCAATGCAAACTGGACTGCTAACATTTCCTTCAAGTTGATATGCAAATGTTGGAGTTTGCCAGGCCACGAGTTTTGCACCCATTTTCCATTGAGGTGTGCTCCCCAAGCCTTGTCCGAGGCATCTGTCGTTAGAATCTGACTCGCCTCTGGCTGGGTCACAGAGAGTCCCTTGTTTAGGCGACATTCCTGAGCCCACCACAAAAACTCCTTCTGAATGCAAGGTATTATCTGAATGACAGTGTCTAGATCTTGGCAGTGCTGTGTCCATACATTTTTGAAATACCATTGAAGCTTCCTCATATGCAATTTGGCATTGGGAAGCACCAGAATACAAGATGCCATGAACCCCAAGGCTTGAAGGACTGTCCTTGCAGTCAGCCTGGACCGTAGAGACATTTGATGGAAATAAAGAGAAAGGCTTCTTTGTTTGTCCGGGGTCAAAAAAGCCATCTGGGAAGCTGTATTCAGTCTCACACCCAGAAAGCACATGTCCTGAGAGGGTACTAGACTGGACTTTGTTTCGTTCACAGAATACCCTAGGCATCTTAACACTGCCATCACATACTGTAGATGATGAAGAAGTTTGTCCTTTTCTTGTGCAATAATCAGGCAATCGTCCAAATAAGGATAAATCTGTATTCCTCTTAGTCTGAAAAAGGCTATCACTGGAGCCAGAACCTTTGTGAACACACTGGGCGCAGTAGATAAGCCAAAGGGCAATGCAGAGAACTGATAATGTAAATTTCCAGCCCGAAAACGCAGGTACCTCCTGCAACTGGGCCTGATAGGAACATGAAGGTAAGCTTCTTTGAGATCCAGAGTAACCATCCAATGATCTTTTCCCAACAGAGGTAAAAGTTGTTGTAAAGTCAGCATCTTGAACTTTGGAATGTCCAGGTAAGTGTTGAGGATAGATAAATCCAAAATTGGTCTCCACGTGTTCCCTTTCTTTGGAACTAGAAACAGGCGAGAATAAAATCCTAGGCCCACTTCTGACAGAGGAACTGGCTGTATAGCTCCTATTTGAAGAAGTAAAGAAATTTGTCTGTGAGCCTCTATCCTTTGCCGAGGAGGGACGTCTGGCATGCCTGTGAAAGGAGGCATGGTATGGAAATAGAACTTGTAACCTCGGTTTATAACGTCCAATACCCATTTGTCCTGGGTGACTAAATGCCAATTTTGCTTGAAAAGAGCCAACTTTCCTCCCAAAGGAGCTGCCAGGCAAGAAGAATCTGGCAGCAGAAAATGCAGGTCATTGGGCCTGTTTACGAAAGGACTGGCCCCTGCCCTCACCAGCAGATTGAGCAGGCGAACTCCATTGTCTCGGCCTGAAGGTACTCTGAGCTCTGCCCCTACCACGCCTAGATCTACCCCTAGACTGAGAATCAGAAGAAGGGTACGTCCACCCATTAGTAGGCCAATTTCTACTAAACTTTGGAGGTTGTACCTGCAAAAAATCTTTAACAGTCTGCATAGACTTCGCCTTGTCTTCCATTTTCTTTAAGACAGACTCCACAGGAGGACCAAACAAAACTTCAGACTGTAAAGGGGCATCCAGAATTCTAGACTTAACATGCTCAGACAAATTCTGATCCTTAAGCCAGGCGTGCCTACGAATAACTGAACCAGTGGCAGCCACCCTAGAAGAAGCCTGTAATGCATCAAAACCACATTGCAAAGAGTGCTTACTCACCTGTTCAGAAACATGCACTAAATCCTGCAATTCTTTACACTCTATGCCCTCTGCCAAAGCATCCACTTTAGATCTTAGCTGAGAAAGGAGGAAATTCTGATACTTCAACATATGAAACTGGCAGTTCAAACCTCTCATTGCTAAAGTAGAAGAGGTATACACCTTCTTACCCCATCTATCCAAAGCTCTAGCTTCCTTATCCAGAGGAACCAGATTCTTAACCACAGAGGCTCTAACACCCTTAGGCCCCTGACTAATAGCTTCTGGGTCCGCCCTAGGGCTCTTATACAAATATTTTATGAGCCTCAGGCACCCTGTAATACCTGTCCGGTTTAACTGGGGCCGGAGGCACAGAATCTGGATTAAGGGAGGCTTCCGAGAAAACATCTGAAACAACATCCAAAACCGGAGGTATAGCTAAGGGTCTATGCTGTGGTAAAAACAAGAATTCCCTAAGTCTCTTCCGTGAATCGGAGTAATCCTGTCCTTCCCACTTAAAATGCTCCCTCATGGAATGCAGAGTTTCTGAAAATGAAAAATCCTCTGGAGGAGAAGCAGAAGGAGTGGAATCCTCTGCATCCGAATCAGAATAAGGAGGGTAATCTTGAATGTCTTCAGCAGAAGACTCTGAATCATCTGAGGCCTGCTCCAAACTTTCCAACTCTGGCTCCATCCTGGGCCTCTTATCAGGAGGGGGCATAGAACCGCTAATTAAAGTAATCAAATCCTCTGCCATTTTAAGCATGTGCTTTTTAGGCACAGACCCTGAAGAACCAGAACTGACACCAGAGGAAGGCAAAACAGACCTGCCCTTAGAAGAAGCCTTAGAAACAGTAGCAGAAGGCCTAACTACCTTAGGCATAGAAGGGAGAATAGTAACCTGAGAGGCCCCTTCAGCCTGACCTGCCTCCTGGGAGGCCACATCTTGTAAAATCAAAGTTTCCCCCTGGGACTCAACAGAAACTTCAGCCGGATCCACCTGTTCAGCTGTAGCTTCTAAAGGTCCGGCGTCCGAAACGGACGAATCATCCTGCCTAGGCTTTAAAGATTTGTCCTTGCGCTTCTTAGTAGAAGCGGCGTCGGAACATCCGACGGCATATTATAATTACACCTCTTGCCAAAGACTAACCTAGCGCAATCTAACCTCCGTTTTATAGTGCGCTTATTAAACCTAGCACAAAACCGACACCCGACTACGTCGTGCTCCGGTCCCAAACAAGGAATACAAAGCGAGTGGTAATCCCTATGCGGTATCTGTTTCCCACAAGAAATACAATTATTCACTTTTTCTGACATCCGGTAAGTAACTGAGGCAAGAAAAAACAAAAATATTCCCCAACGGGGTACTTAGCCCAACGTGGTATCGGTCTGAAACTCCGAAAACGAAAAATTTCAGAACGCCGAACGGCACTTGCAACGCTGCTTCTGCATCGGACCATGCGGCAAAAAAGACTGAGCATATGACGTCGGTCATGCGCCTTTATACCCTGACGCTCTGACGTCAGAGATAGGCACCCATGACCGACGTCAGCCTAATACTTTGGTATTCGGGCCGACCGAGGACAGCGGACTACCCATAAGTAAGGACTGCAGCAATGTGAGATGAAGAACATCCTTCAATAGTACCTAAAAAGTTTATGGAGTCAACATCGTCACAGTCTGGAAACAATGATTCCTCTCATTCCCTGCCTACAACAAGAGTTTCTATGGTGGGCAAAGGCATGTCTCCAAAACATGGGACTGACCTTCACTCTACCCCCTGCCAGCCAGATCTTAACAACAGATGCATCAGATTATGCATGGGGGGCCCACATTGGCCGGAAGATGCATTCAGGGCATATGGACCCCAAAACAAATGCATCTACATATCAACCAGAAAGAGATGCTAGCTGTTCAAAATGCCCTAACAGCCTTCAAGGACTTACTTCATCCAGGACAATTATGATAAAGACGGACAACACCACGGTCATGTGGTATATAAACAAGCAGGGGGGCACACACTCATACCCCCTTTGCAGATTAGCCATGACACTGTGGGACACAGCTTTGACTTACCAAATACATCTTCAAGCTCAATTCCTGCCAGGAAAACAAAATACTCTGGCAGACGATTTAAGCATTAACCTTATGGATCCTCATGAGTGGAAACTAGATCCACAAGTCTTCAGTATGATGATAAAGAAATGGGGGAGCCCAGACATAGATCTATTTGCCTCTTCTCAAAATTATCAATTGAAAAGATTCTGCACAAGGACTCATCACAGACAAGCATGGAAAGTGGACGCCCTATCCTTCAGTTGGAAAAACCTATTAGTTTACGCCTTTCCTCCTCTGCCTCTTCTTCCCAAGGTCCTCCTAAAAGTCAGACAAGAGAAACCAAAGATGATACTAATTGCCCCGGACTGGCCCCACCAATACTGGTACCCAATCCTAAGGAACTTGTCTCAATACCCAGCATGGGCCTTACCTCAAAGACCTCAACTACTGTCCCAGCAAAACAATCAGATCCTGCACAATCAACTCCAGACACTGAACCTAGCAGCATGGCTGATCATGTAGTTATACAAGCAACTCCTCTCAGTAAAGCTGTGATGGATGTCATTTTGGAAGCCAGAAGGCCTAGTACTAGAAATTCTTATGGTGATAAATGGAAGAGATTCTGTGCTTGGAATCAAGCACAAGGAACTGATACAGCAGAACCAAATGTTCCTCAGATATTACAATACTTAACTGAGATGCTTGACAAAGACCTATCTTTTTCATCAATTAAAATCCATGCCTCTGCCATTTCAGCTCATTACAATACAGAGCCACTAATCTTTTCTCATCCTTTACTAAAGCAGTATCTAAGAGGAGCCAAAAATTTAAGGCCTCCTAGAAGATCACCAATACCTGCATGGGACCTCAATTATGTGTTGGAAAAGCTCACCCTGCCTCTATTCGAACCAGCTGCTACCGCTGATATAAAGTTCTTATCATGGAAAACAGCTCTGCTACTAGCAATTACTTCAGCAAGAAGAGTTTCAGAGCTACAGGCCCTCATGGCTGTAGAGCCTTTTGTCATATTTCACCCAGACAGAGGTTGTCTCTGAGGACAAATCTACATTTATGCCTAAGGTGATTTCCAGTGTGGCTCTTAACCAGACTATTCATCTGCCAACCTTTTATCCAAATCCGCAGAACAAGGGGGAGAGAATTCTGCATTCCTTGGACGTGCACAGACAGCTAAGATTCTACTTGAGCAGGACTAAAGCTCTAAGAAAAACTGAGCAATTACTAGTGGCATATGCTGCAGGATCAGAAGGAAAGGCTATTTCAAAGCAGACTATTTCAAAGTGGATAAGCCACTGCATTTGTTTCTCCTACTTACACCATGGTAAACCTGTGTCCAAGGACATTGGGTCTCATTCCACCAGAGCTGCAGCTACTTCAGCAGCCTTTCTCAGAGGAGTACCAACCAAAGACATTCTAGAGGCTGCTACTTGAGTTCTGTTCACACCTTTACAAAGCATTATCATTTGCCTCTCTACTCTTAAGTCCAGGGCAGGCTTTGCCACTGCAGTTCTCCAGGGCCTTATAGCTGCACCTAATGCTGTTTAGCTCCAGCCACCCAACCATAGCTTTAGGATTCTACCCAAATGTAATGACTGCAACAGTAAAACACGAAGAACATAGTACAGTTGTGTACACTTATCATAAATGTAGATGTTCGAGTGTATTCACTATTGCAGTCCAGATTACCCTGCTGCCATCCCCCTTTCATTCTGGAGGTTATCTTTCCTTCTCTATCTTCTACAACCTATGCGGTGTATATGCTTGTAAATGAAGGTAAAGTTTATATTGATGCATGTATTTATATATACATATTTTTGCTACCTTTTTGGGTGCACCTGACATCGGGGGTAAGAAAAACTAAAGAAAATGGAGACGGCTGCATGTTTTTATACCCCTGACGACCTGACGTCATGGAAGAGGAGACAGCAACCGTCGTAGGACCCAAGACTTTGTAATTCAGGCCGACTGAGGGCAGCCTGCCAGCAGATTACCCTAAATGTAATGACTGCAAAAGTGAATACACTCGAACATCTACATTTGTGGTAAGTGTACACAACTGTACTTTATCATATCCCCTTCGATCTTTGTCCCGTCCCTTCAAAAAATATTCCCAACGTTCCACCCAGTCAAAGGGAAGAAGCAGCACTAGAGATAGAAAAGCTGCTAAGAAAAAGAGTCATCCAAATAGTCCCTCCAGACCAGATAGGATCCGGATTCTACTCAAGACTATTTTTGGTGCCATAGAAAACCGGGGACTGGAGACCAATTTTGGATCTCCTTGTATTGAACAAGTTTGTGAGAGTACAAAAATTCCAGATGGTCACTATATAGTCGATCCTCCCACTTTTGGAAAAAGACTATTGGATGTGCTGTATAGATCTTCAAGATGCGTACTACCACGTAAAGGTGGACAGGCCATCAAGAAGATTTCTGCGCTTCTGTGCGAGAGCCAGTCACTACCAGTGCAGAATACTGCCCTTTGGACTCTGTACAGCCCCCAGAGTGTTCACAAAGTGCATGGCAGTTGTCACAGCTCACTTGTGACTTCAAGGATTCCAAGTGTTTCCATACCTAGACGACTGGCTCATTTCCATCCCCACCAGACATCTACTGGAAAAAGCCTTGGCATACTCTCTCCTCGCTGCTCAAAGGCTAGGCATAACCACAAACTGGCAGAAATCCAATCTCACCCCATCTCAATTGACAGAATTCATAGGGGTTATCTTGGACACAAAAAACTGCAGAGCTGCTATTCCAGAGCACAGAATTTTAAGGATAAAGCAACAACTAATTCCAGTCCTTTCAAAGGAAAAATCCATGGCTCACTCGGTTCTACAGTTGTTGGGTTCCATGGCAGCCTCCATCACCATTGTTCCCCTGGCCAGGTTTCACATGACGCTTCTACAATGGCTACTGCTCACCCAATGGTATCCTTTTCAGCATCCTCTTTCAGCCATGATTCGAGTAACCCACAGGTGCAAACAGAATTTAAATTGGTGGATGACACACAGTCTCTCTCAATGGTCTCGCCCCTTTTCCCCCCAGCGACCCAAGGCCACAGTGACCATGGACACCTCCCTGATTGGGTGGGGGGGCTATGTCAGGGACAGACAGTCCAAGGCACTTGGTCCCAACTGGAGGCCCATCTGCATATAAATGTTCTAGAGCTGAGGGTGGTGCTTCTGGCGTTGCAAGTATTCCATCCCTTGCTGCCGTCTGGGACAATTGCGATTCAATCAGACAACATGGTGGTGGTCTGGTACATCAACAAGCAAGGTGGAACCAAATCTTACCCCCTTTGTCGAGAGGCCATGAGGATATGGCAATGGGCGATGGCTACCAACCGTTTTCTTCTAGCAATGCACATTCCCGGGAGTTCCAACGTGATAGACAGACTCAGCAGGTGCATTCTGCAAACTCACGAGTGGTCCCTGAATCCCTTGATAATGGCGGAGATCTTCCACCGCTGGGGCCATCCTTGCACAGACCTCTTTGCATTCCCGGCCAACTACAAATGCAGCAACTACTTCACCTCAATCCCCCCCCCCGGGACAATCACCCAGGGACGCTCTAGTCCAGGATTGGCCCTCGGGTTTTCTCTGCACATTTCCGCCCTTTCCTGTCGTTCCCCAGTTTCTGAAGAAAGCCCGGCGGTTAAAGAGCAAGGTAATCCTCATAGCACCATATTACCCATGACAGATTTGGTTCCCATTCCTTTGGCCTCACCTACTAGATCGACCATGGGTCCTCCATCCAATTCCGGAGTTGATCTCACACCCACAGAACCTGATTCATCCCAACCTGAACAGCCTGAAGCTAACAGCTTGGCTACTCCAATTCCCTTGATTGCCAGGCAGAATGATCTTTCTTTACAAGTATGTGATATTCTCATTGCTTCTCATAAGTCCTCCACTAGAATTACTTATCTGAGCAAGTGGAAAAGATTTCCCTGTTGGCTGAAAGATAAACAAGTAGACCCCTTTTCAGCACCAGTGTCGATAATACTAGACTATCTGGCCGACCTGTTTAAATCGGGTCTATTGGCCTCTACCATTAGAGTTCATCTGGCTGCAATCTCTAATTTTCATGAGGGTGTCCAAGATTCCTCTCTTATGTCCCATAAATTGTGCAAGACCTTCATAAAAGGTGTGAATCATCTGAAGCCACCTTTTGGAGAACCTATTCAACCATGGGATTTATCATTAGTTCTACAAGGTCTGACAGTGGCACCTTTTGAACCAGCCTCTTCTTGCGACCTCAAGTATTTGTCATGGAAAACCTTGTTTTTGGTTGCTATTACGTCTGCTAGACGTATTTCTGAACTTCAAGCTTTATGTATCAAGAGTCCATACTTGATTTTTCATAGAGATAATGTGTCTCTGAGAACTAATCCATCATTTCTGCCTAAAGTGATCTCTGAAATGTCCATTAATCAAGCCATTGAATTGCCAGTTTTCTTTCCCAACCATTCAAATAGAGGGAGAGTATTGCCTACATACCCTTGATATACACAGGAAAATCTGTTTTTAACTAAACAGGGCTAAAACCTTTTGTAAATCTAACCAGTTATTTTTGGCCTTTTCTGGACCTAGATTAGGATCGGCTGTTGCTAAGGTCACATTAGCTAGATGGTTGAAGGACTGTGTGACCTTTATTCACAGACAACGTAATATTTCGTTGCCTACTACCATGAAAGCTCATTCGACAAGGTCGGTGGCAACTTCTGCTGCCTTCCATGCCAGAGCTTCTTTACATGACATCTGTGCAGCTGCAACTTGGGCTACGCCTCATACCTTCATCAATCATCACAAATTGGATTTGGCCTCAAGGGGAAGAGCATCTTTCGGTTCTATGGTGCTCAGGAATATCCTCCCATAAGAGCCTCCCAGGAATAGAGGTAGCTGGGGACTCTGTCCCATATGTAAGAAATGGATGAGGAGTAACAATATCAGATAAAGAAGTTATGTCTTACCATAATGTTCCATCTGTATTGTTGATCCTCGTTCAGTCATTACGACCCTCCCTCCTTCCCCCTCCTGTGGTTTCTAGTGGATCTCACCATCCAGTTCTCTTAGGTTATTTGACCAAAGGTAACCTCTACCTTCTTTAACTTGCAAACTCAGTCTGAGGTAACAGGGAGAGGCGAATTGTGGGTAAGAGTTTAGCTCAAGAGTTTGAAGCAGACGCGAGCTTGGAAAATGGCCGGCTCGGTTCCGAGATCGGAACAGATACCCATACATAATGACTGAACAAGTGTCAACAATACAGATGCAATGTTATGGTAAGACATAACTTCTTTTTCTTTCTGTTGTGTTCTACTGACCCACTGCCCTATTTGCGGCCCAGAATTATGTGACTGGTAGCTTTGACTACTCTAGAGGATTGGTTCTGGGGATGGGTGTATATAATGTGGGGGAGTGCCATTACCCACAATTTGAGTAATAAGGATATTTTGTGTAATTCCTTATTCTTGGACCAGCTTCAGATATGCAGCGAAAAATGGGTGTTCTGTGGTGCCATTTTTGCATCTTTTCAGACATGCTTCCATCTGAGTTTTGCATAATACTTTTGATTTGTTTTCACTTTCTACATGTACTGCTTCAGAAAGAATATTCTAACACCATAAGCTCAGAGGTTCATATGTATTTACTAGGCTGATGACCACAAGGGCATTTTTAAGCCTAGCCATGCATCCCAAGTATCTGACAAGTTCTGATACCCTTGATAAGTGTAAGCAGGGGATTGGGATGTGAAATATTTACAACCAGGGGCCTGGGAGATGAACTATTTATAGGTTGCCTGTGTCCGTTACAGACATAGGTGACAAATGAGGGATGAATTTCCTGTTCCCCATCCAGCTGTCCAGGTTGTACTTGAATTGGGGCTTCACATGGATGGGGAGCCTGTTCCAGAGACAGGGTATTCTCTGGGATAAAATACCTGTCTCTCCAGCAGGTCCTATTTATATCACAGGCAAGGTTTAAGTCTTTAGAATGGGTAATTCTGGTGCACTTTGTTTTATGGATATGCAAGTGGTCCATCAAAGTGGGGTCTGACAATACCATGTATGCCAGATATAGATCTCCCCACAAAAGTCTATAGAAGACAGAATACAGGGATAGCGCCTTGAGGCAGTCTGCACAGGGTATTTTATTTTTGTCCTGTACTCTTTTAGTGAGGAACCTCTGTGGACACTCTAATTGTTGGATTTGCCTGGTTAGGTACATACCAAAGGGGACATTTTACTCAGTGATAGGTCTGATGATTGCTGAATACAATGGAGCAATGACTTCTTTGGACTTAGATGCCATACCTTTGTTTATAAATTGTCCAACATAGAATAATTTCCTCACTACTGTAGACATGTGATGGTCGAAGGCTAGATAACTGTGTGTGTCCGGAAGTTGCTGACTACTGGGTGTGTTGTCAATATGATAGTTATCAGGGGTGGATAACTTCCCCATGGGTCTGACACCAGTTGTTTGTGTCAGCCCTTCCTGGAGAACATTTGTGTCCATGTGGTATTCTGTGACCGCTCCTAGTTTGCAATCATTTGCAAATTTTGACATTGGCCATTAACTTCACAGAAGTAAATATCAAAAAGGAGCAGTCCAAGGACTGATCCCAGAGGGACTCCAATTGTGACCGGCCTCTTTGTAGAGGTAGACTCACCAATTCTAACTTCCTGGGTCCTGTGAGCCAGTTGGCTATCCACCGGGTGACATATGGGTTTGTACCTAACCTGTTGTTTGTCAACAATGCCCGAGCCTGGTATTTTGTCAAATGCCTTGACCAGGTCAAAGTAGGCAGTGTGAACCATTTTGCCTTCAATTGCCTTGATGACCTTCTCAGAGAAGTCTACCAGATTGAGTAGACATGACCTGCCCTTGAGTAACAAATCGGGGTTGGGTCCAGTGTTTGAAGATTGTAAAGTAGGCTATCAGCAATGCCATCACAAGATCATAGGAGGTTACTAGACTAATGGCCCTGGAGCCCTTACAAGCCTAGCTAAGAGTTTATTCCCCCCAAAATAAACCTCAGTTAGCACCTGTCACCCCAGTCAGTGAAGGACACAGGTAGAACCCCTGGGACAAATTTGTGCTTTCCTATCCACTCATCAAGGTTGTGCTTGAAGAGGGTTAGCTACATACTTTGTTTGATGTGTATGGGGAGTCTCTTCCAGAGATGGAGCAGTCTTTGGGAGCAAACCGGTCTGTCCAGCAGGTTTTGTTAATGTCGCATATTAGATTTAGGACTTTTGATCTGGTAATGCGCGAGGAGTTAAACTTGAGTATATGGAGCATCTCTAGTAGGGCAGGCTCCGAAATTGCCTTGTAGGCGAGACACAAATCACCTCTGAGCAATCTGTTTGATAACAAGTAGAGTGATAGTGATTTGAGCCTGTTCACAAAGGACAGGTGTTGGAGGCCATAGATTCTCTTTGAGGTATTTCTGTGGCTCTTCCAGCTGGTGCAGGTGTTTGAAGAGCTACATACCAAAGGAGTATTGTACTCAACTATTGGTTTAATGAGGGAAGAGTATAGAGAGGTAATAAAGTTTTGTCTGGATGTAGTCCCATTACTTATGAGATGAATCAAGTAGATGGCTTTTTGACCACTGCCACTACATGATGGTCGAATGTGACATTGTTGTTAACCTGTGTACCGATGTCTCTCACCACAGGTTGTGTACTTAAGGTGTTGCTGTTGATGTGGTAATCAGCAGGGGCTGTGTTTTTGCTGGATGGTATAATAATACATTTTTTTGTGTTTAACTTAAGACCATGACTTTGGCACCAGTATTTTTTTGCTGTGAGACCCTTTTGTAATATGATAACATCATCTGGGGAATCAATTGTAGCACCCAACCTATAGTCATCTGAAAACTTGGTCAGCCACAGGCCTTTTGTCTTTGCCTGGACCTCTGAGAAGTAGATGCCAAACAGTAGGGTTCCCAGGACAATTCCTTGGGGAAACACCACTAGTGACAGGTCTGCAGTTGGAGGTGGAGGCACCTATTTTGACCTTGTAGGTCCTATTGGTGAGCCAGTTGACCACCCACCTGATGAGATAGGGATTTACACCAAGATGTGTTAGCTTTTCGATGATGCCTCAGTGGGGGATTGTGTCAAAGACTTTTGGCCAAGTCAAGCTAAGCTGTATATGCTGACTTTTCCTCATTCAGGGCCTTGGTGACAGTCTCAAAAAAAGTCAACCAGGTTCAACAGGCAGGATCTGGTCTTGATAAATCCGAACTGGGTGGGGTCAAGTGCTTGAAGATTGCCTATATCCTTGTTTATGAGGTCCATAATATGCTCCATGACTTTACAGATCAGACTTGTCAGGCTAATGGGAAATAGTTTCCAGGAGCAATAGTTTCCAGGGTCAGTAGTAGCACCTTTTGTGCAAGGGGATGACAATGGCAGTTCTCCACTCTGCTGGAATGAAGCCTGTACTTAGGCCGTGGTTGAATAGGGTACTCAGTGCCGAGGCTAGGTCTTGCTGCAGATGGTGCAGAATACAGCCTGGAACACTCAGGTCCCATGAAAGGTGTGTTCCTTGCCTTGGCTAGGGCCTTTAACACTTGATCTACAAAGGTGTAAGGTGCGGGACAAGTATCAGGAATGTCGAATGGGCCTCTGGGGGGAAAGGGGGTGAAGTTTGCACTGAACCTATCTACTAGTAGGTTGGCTAACTCAATAGGATCAGTGTAAGTGGTACCATTAAGAACTAATTTGGAACAAGCCTGGGCTTTGCCATGGAGGTTTCTGAAGTAACTGAAGAAGGGTTTGTGGTTACCCTTTGTTTTGGAAGCTAGTTTTGATTCATAATTGGCTTTGGAGGTTTTTACTAGTGATCCAATTTGCTTGTTGAGGCGAAGGAGGGAGTTATTTTCCGATTGGGAGTTTGTGCTTTTTTACCCTTGGACAACAGTTTCTTTCTTTTATTGTAAAGCCTGTTGATAGAAGATGTCCACCATATAGGTTTGTGTTTCCTTGAGGAGCAGGTTTTACTTCTGTTGGGTATGGCTGAGTCCATGCAGTTGTGTCGGTGTATACAGCATTGGTGTACTGTTCAGTATAGCTGTCTGAGGATGGTGGTGGTGTGAAGCTACTGATACCCTCCCTTAGGAGATTGTAGTCAACTTTTGAGAAGCTTTTTAGCCTGGTTACAGCTTGGGGGGGGGGGGGGTTGGGGGGATAGAAACTTCAAATGAGACAGAACGGTGGTATTATCTCACCAGGGAAGAACTTACTATGGGTGTGGTGCAGTGGTTGCCCATCTTGGTGAGAACCAAGTCCAGAATCTCATCTCCTCTTGTGGGGGATGAGATGAGCTGGTCTAGTGCATTAGAATTGAAGTCAGGGAATCGTTGGAGCTGTGCATTAGTGCAGGAATAGTTCACCTAGTCTGTGGTGGGATAGTTGAAGCCCAAACAGAAAGAACCTCTGTGAGTACAGCAGCTGCACAGTCTCAATCAAAATCAAAACGACCCAAAAAAGTAAGAGACCAGCATACAGTGGCAAAATTATCCTTTATTGTTAAGTGCATCCGCACTATGCAAATAGAACAGGAACAGCTTTACATTTTCATAGCCTTCATCAGTGTTACTGTATAGTTACTTAATCATTCTTTAAATACATAGTTTAAAGGACATGTGACCAATTAAAGATGTTCATTAAGCCCTGGTTTAAAGTGACCTCCTAATTTGACAATCCATTTTTTTTCCATACCATTTAATATTTCATGCCACCCTAATTTATTACTTCTGGATTTCTATCTTGTCTGTGGTAGTAAAATTAAATATTGCATTTTTCTGTGTTATAGTATGTTTGTATAGGGCATTGGTTTGTTTATGGAGTTTAATATTGCTAAGATGTTCAGAGATTCTAAATTTAAGGGTTCTCGAATTTTGTCCTATATAAAATGCTGAACAGTTGCAGCTAGCTAGATAAACCACCCAATCCGTGAGGCAATTTGCAAAAAACAAGATGTCATAAACATGAGGGGTATTTTGACTATTGAAGTATTTGTTTTTTAGAATTCTAGGACAATGAATACAGTGACTACAAGGGTGGCAACCAATTAAAGGGTCTCCTGTCAAAGTAACTTAGGAGTGCTTCTTTTTATCAACTTGACAGTGTTTACAGTGATTAAAGTAGGCAGCAATATTTTTACCTTTCCTAAAAGAAAAGTAGCATCTTCTCCCAGAATTTCACCAAGTCTAATATCAGATGTCAAAATATTCCAATGATGTTGCACACTATCCATCAGTACCCTAGTGTTGCGTCCATATGTAGTGACAAGTCTAGGGGGGCCACCCCCACTCTTAGATTTGACTTTATATTGAAGAAGGTTTTCTCTCTGCATATTGTCTACATTATGTTTGGTATGTAGAACATGGCCCATTTTATAACCTCTGTCCCTGAATCTGAGGGCTAAATCATCCCTAAAGTGTCCATAAGTATTTTCATCCGAGCAAATGCGTTTCATCCTCATGAATTGAGACTTAGGGATGTTCTTACAAATATGGGGTGGATGAAAGCTGGTGGCATGGAGAAGCAAATTATATTCGGGGAATTTACGGTGAACTTCAGTGGTCAGTGTGTGGTCTAAAGCCCTAGTCACCAACACATCCAAGAATGTGATATTATTCTTATCATAGTTGACCATAAACTCAATTCCCCATTTGTTCTCATTTAAATATTCAGTGAATTCCAATAGGTATTCCACATCCGCTCTTCGCACCAACCAGCAGACGTCCAGATATCTCTTCCAGATGTCCATTTCTTCTATATATAGATTATGGGAGCTGTCATAGATCTGTTCCTCACTATATGCCATGAATAAATCGGCATATATTGGGGCAAAGGATGCTCCCATAGCTGTACCCTTAATCTGTAAAAAGCATTTGTCTTGATAAAAAATATATTTTTGGTAAGCACATGTTCTGTAAGGCAGAGGAGTAGTGTGTTAAAACCTGGCATATATAGTTCTGTTTTATTTAGCCAGTAATCTAAGGCTTCCAACCCTGCCCAATGTGGGATGTCAGTGTATAAAGCTGTAACGTCTAATGTACACATCAACCACTCTGGTTCTAGTTGTACTTGTGAAATGATGAAACAAAGAACGTCGCTGGACACTGCTTCTCCTTATTAAAACGTTTATTCAGTACAAACAGAGTCAATAAAAGTGGTAAGCGCTTTCGGGACTACTCCCTTCCTCAGACAAAATTACACAAGCAAACAATACTCCATTTAAAAAACAACTCACCCAATAAAATTCAAGTAAAATTCAATAAAAGACCCGCCTATTCTGAAGTGTAGGTCTTATTGGTACTGCTTCATTCAAGCCAGGTGCTCTTGTAGCCATTAATTCAACAATCCACTTTGATTCTGATAATTCAGTTTTATGCTTCAAATCACCCCCCCCTATTGGTAAGCCTAATGTTAACAACAGCCCTGAACAAAAAACTATGTGTGGGAAACTCTTCTATATGCCTACTAAGTGCATTATGTGGATCTTTATTCCTAATACTTGACATGTGTTGAAAGATCCTAGTTTTAAACATTTGATTTGTCTTTCCCACATAAAAACAAGGGCAGTGTTCACATTCTGCCAGGTAAACCAAATCAGTGGTGTTGCACATTGCCTTACCTTTTAAAATAAACTGCCTACCAGTTACAGGGTGAGTGAATACTGAATTCTTGTTGTTAATATGGCCACAAGCTTTACATCTCCTGCAGGGTACTGTCCCTGCCGAAATTAGGGAAACTGGTCCACTGTTAATGGGTTTTTCTCCACATAGTATATCTTTAAGATTTTTATTCCGTCTATACCTAAAACAGGGTCCTTGTCCTACTACATTGTGCAAATTCACATCACTGGTCAAAATATTCCATTTTTTTCGGACAATGTGACATATGTCCCCTATATTACTACTATATGTGAAAGACACCTGTGGTGCTTTAAATGTTGTAGTCCTATCCCTTACTTCACTTTCAACTATACCCGTACGTTTTAACCAAGGTCGATATTTGTTATCCCTATGACCCTTACTGTCACTAATAACTTTATTAACCTTCTCACTCTGATACCCCCTATCTTGCAGGCAACCTTTAAGTGTCACTAACTCTTTTTCAAAATCTTCATCATCTAAACAAATCCTGGAGATCCTACTGACCTGTCCTTGCACTATGTTGGAGTACGTATATCGTGGATGCATGCTATCATATGGGAGTAAACTATTTTTCCAACATTCCTTTTTAAACAACTTAGATTTAAAGCCTTCCCCTTCTTGTATTATATTCACATCCAAAAAGTCTATACATTCTGTAGAGGCTTTCATGGTAAATCCAAAAAATGTGGTCGTGGAATGTAGATAGTCTACAAATTGTTGCAATGTATCTAAACTCCCATCCCATAAGATAAAAACGTCATCCACGAAATGTACATACATTTTCAAATGACTTCGCCAAGTTTCATTATTCAATACAAATACTTTCTCCCATTGTGATAGTACAAGGTTAGCATACGTGTTGGCACAGGGGGTGCCCATCACCACCCCCTGTGCCTGTCTATACATAGAATCACCCCCTATAAAAACATTATTCTCCAAAACTAAACCTAACAATGTTTTCACTAAACTGATCTCATCACCTGTAGCCCCTGAATCCAACATTAAGGTGCCTACATTCTCTATGCCATAACTATTATCTATTACTGTAAATAAATTGTTAACATCTAGTGTGACCATCAACAATTTAGTACTGTTGTATGTGCCTTTCTCAACATTACCTAATTTTCTCAAAAAGTCTCCCGTGTCCTTCAATATGTTGTCCACACTATCTACATAGGGTCTAAGGTGATGTTCCACCCATATCAAAATGTTCTCAGTCACCCACCACCTCCCTGAAACTATCGGTCTAAGGGGTGGGTTCTCCAGAGATTTATGTATCTTTGGGAGGGCTTTGAAAATGGGAGTTATAGCATTTTCTATCCATAAGAAGTCAAACACCTCATCATTAATTTTCATGTCAAAATGTAGGGCTTTCAGAGCTGTATGAACTCTATCAACCACTCTTTTCACTCCCAAGGGATTGATGCATATGTATGTTTTTTCATCTGCTAAAAGTTGCTTCAGCCTACAGTTGTACCAATTTGCATCAAGGATGACCACCGCCCCTCCCTTGTCTGCTGGCTTTATTATAATTTCCCTATTTTTGCTTAAATTATCCAAACTTTCCTTCTGCTTCTGTGTCAAATTATAAAATTTACTAAAGCCTCCTTGTTTAAAGTACTCTACAAGATCATTCTCACAGCTTCTAAGAAACAAGTTCATAGTGGGTGTGAGTTTCCCACACATAGTTTTTTGTTCAGGGCTGTTGTTAACATTAGGCTTACCAATGGGGGGGGGTGATTTGAAGCATAAAACTGAATTATCAGAATCAAAGTGGATTGTTGAATTAATGGCTACAAGAGCACCTGGCTTGAATGAAGCAGTACCAATAAGACCTACACTTCAGAATAGGCGGGTCTTTTATTGAATTTTACTTGAATTTTATTGGGTGAGTTGTTTTTTAAATGGAGTATTGTTTGCTTGTGTAATTTTGTCTGAGGAAGGGAGTAGTCCCGAAAGCGCTTACCACTTTTATTGACTCTGTACTGAATAAACGTTTTAATAAGGAGAAGCAGTGCCCAGCGATGTTCTTTGTTTCATTTTGGCTTTATATCGTAAGCTGGACTTTGGTGCAGCACCTAACTTCTTTGTGCATTGTTGTTATATTGGATTGGTGCTGTACATGCTATGGAAGGACAAGCTAATGGTGAGATACCATGCTCAACAGAACAGCAGATGCCTGGAGGAGAGATTGTTAAATGGAGTTACGATATATACTCAGAGAAAGCTAATCCGCTTTTGAATTTGGGGTTTGAACATCAAAGAGATGGTACCACAGTACATCAAGTACCTATGCCGGTAGACAGAACACTTGATGACTTTATGAGAGACTTGTCATATAAAGTTAATAAACTGCAGCGTCTGCAATGGCAGAATTTCCACTTTGAAGCATGCATAGAGTATGGTATTGTCCCTAGGGGGATGAGAATTCTATGCATGCCATCGCAAGGAGATTGCTATCCAGATCTCTTAGCAAAATGGCAAACATTGAATCTGAGTACGAGCTTCAAGTATATGGAACTTTTAGTTGAACATTTCACCCCAGAAGTTGAGAGCCTTAAGAGAGAGATAACGGAACTTCAACACAGGCTAGAAGGTAACTACACTGATTATAGGAGTAAAGAACGCATCAATCAGTTGTATGTTACCTTTATGGCCAGTGATGAAAGAATTAAGAAACAGAAATTGGGCAAAATAAAAAGAGATTACGAAGATTTCTCGAATGGGAATATCTTCGTATGGCCCAGGTTTCGAGATTCACCAGCCAATGATAATTCACGTAGAGGGGAGAATACACGTCAACAAGCTAGAGTGAACCAGCAAGTTAGAATGAACCGGCGGGCGAGTGCTGTTGAAGAACAGCAAACACGATTGACTGAAACACCATCAAATGCAGAGAAAAATGGATGTGTGAGGGATGTTATGCCTTCAGTTAAGCTGACATCTGTAACTATGGAACCACAACTAGATGTGTCGACGCATAATCCAGATAAATACGAGGAACCTACAATGATTATTGTTAACACCATTTCCACGCAGTCTTCTGATGCCCTGAATAGAATTCCCGCCATAGCGACTACTTCAGCGGGATTACAGCAAGAGGGTAATACCACAGGAGCTATGGGAGCACGACCAAAGGAGCAGCGGGGAAAGCAACATTTTTTGGAAATGTTGCCCGCCTCCGTGAAAAAGAAGGGGGCATGGAAGAGATCTTTGAGCGAAGATCGAGTGGCGGACAGGAAAAGGAAGTTATTGGACTGACTTGACTATAGCTTGGATCATGGTATTGTTTATAATTTATCTAGCTATGTCTTGAATGAAGAAGAATTGATGATTTTGAACAGAGGGTTAACGTTTATACCCAGTAACAACAGTGTTTTTAATGAGGTTATGATGGATGTCATTTTATTTTGTCGTAATCTAACCTTAAGGATGTTGTATGGTTTACAGAATGATTACAGTTTAACCCTAAAGAAACCTAGTGTTTATGTCCCCCCACTCACACCCACTATGAACTTGTTTCTTAGAAGCTGTGAGAATGATCTTGTAGAGTACTTTAAACAAGGCAGCTTTAGTAAATTTTATAATTTGACACAGAAGCAGAAGGAAAGTTTGGATAATTTAAGCAAAAATAGGGAAATTATAATAAAGCCAGCAGACAAGGGAGGGGCGGTGGTCGTCCTTGATGCAAATTGGTACAACTGTAGGCTGAAGCAACTTTTAGCAGATGAAAAAACATACATATGCATCAATCCCTTGGGAGTGAAAAGAGTGGTTGATAGAGTTCATACAGCTCTGAAAGCCCTACATTTTGACATGAAAATTAATGATGAGGTGTTTGACTTCTTATGGATAGAAAATGCTATAACTCCCATTTTCAAATCCCTCCCAAAGATACATAAATCTCTGGAGAACCCACCCCTTAGACCGATAGTTTCGGGGAGGGGGTGGGTGACTGAGAACATTTCGATATGGGTGGAACATCACCTTAGACCCTATGTAGATAGTGTGGACAACATATTGAAAGACACGGGAGACTTTTTGAGAAAATTAGGTAATGTTGAGAAAGGCACATACAACAGTACTAAATTGTTGATGGTCACAATAGATGTTAACAATTTATTTACAGTAATAGATAATAGTTATGGCATAGAGAATGTAGGCACCTTAATGTTGGATTCAGGGGCTACAGGTGACAAGATTAGTTTAGTGAAAACATTGTTAGGTTTAGTTTTGGAGAATAATGTTTTTATAGGGGGTGATTCTATGTATAGACAGGCACAAGGGGTGGCGATGGGCACCCCCTGTGCCAACACATATGCTAACCTTGTACTATCACAATGGGAGAAAGTATTTGTATTGAATAATGAAACTTGGCGAAGTCATTTGAAAATGTATGTACATTTCGTGGATGACGTTTTTATCTTATGGGATGGGAGTTTAGATACATTGCAACAATTTGTAGACTATCTACATTCCACGACCACATTTTTTGGATTTACCATGAAACCCTCTACAGAATGTATAGACTTTTTGGATGTGAATATAATACAAGAAGGGGAAGGCTTTAAATCTAAGTTGTTTAAAAAGGAATGTTGGAAAAATAGTTTACTCCCATATGATAGCATGCATCCACGATATCGTGCTCAACATAGTGCAAGGACAGGTCAGTAGGATCTCCAGGATTTGTTTAGATGATGAAGATTTTGAAAAAGAGTTAGTGACACTTAAAGGTTGCCTGCAAGATAGGGGGTATCAGAGCGAGAAGGTTAATAAAGTTATTAGTGACAGTAAGGGTCATAGGGGTAACAAATATCGACCTTGGTTAAAACGTACGGGTATAGTTGAAAGTGAAGTAAGGGATAGGACTACAACATTTAAAGCACCACAGGTGTCTTTCACATATATTAGTAATATAGGGGACATATGTCACATTGTCCGAAAAAACTGGAATATTTTGACCAGTGATGTGAATTTGCACAATGTAGTAGGACAAGGACCCTGTTTTAGGTATAGACGGAATAAAAATCTTAAAGATATACTATGTGGAGAAAAACCCATTAACAGTGGACCAGTCTCCCTAATTTCGGCAGGGACAGTACCCTGCAGGAGATGTAAAGCTTGTGGCCATATTAACAACAAGAATTCAGTATTCACTCACCCTGTAACTGGTAGGCAGTTTATTTTAAAAGGTAAGGCAACGTGCAACACCACTGATTTGGTTTACCTGGCAGAATGTGAACACTGCCCTTGTTTTTATGTGGGAAAGACGAATCAAATGTTTAAAACTAGGATCTTTCAACACATGTCAAGTATTAGGAATAAAGATCCACATAATGCACTTAGTAGGCATATAGAAGAGTTTCCTACACATAGTTTTTTGTTCAGGGCTGTTGTTAACATTAGGCCTACCAATAGGGGGGCTGATTTGAAGCATAAAACTGAATTATCAGAATCAAAGTGGATTGTTGAATTAATGGCTACAAGAGCACCCGGCTTGAATGAAGCAGTACCAATAAGACCTACACTTCAGAATAGGCGGGTCTTTTATTGAATTTTACTTGAATTTTATTGGGTGAGTTGTTTTTTAAATGGAGTATTGTTTGCTTGTGTAATTTTGTCTGAGGAAGGGAGTAGTCCCGAAAGCGCTTACCACTTTTATTGACTCTGTTTGTACTGAATAAACGTTTTAATAAGGAGAAGCAGTGTCCAGCGACGTTCTTTGTTTCATTTTGGCTTTATATCGTAAGCTGGACTTTGGTGCAGCACCTAACTTCTTTGTGCATACTTGTGAAATGATCTGAAGAAATACATGTTCTTACACATTTAAGTGGTTAAAAGTATTTAGTAAGAAACAGGGACAGAGGTTCTGTGAGTGAGTTCCTGCCAGAGACGATAGATTTGTGGTAGTCAGGTGTAGTTTAGTATTATCACTAATAATGCCTTCCTCCACTGCTAGGGATAGGAATCCATCTATTTGTTGCTTAAAGAAGGGGCTGGGATCAGTACTGAGGTGTGTATAGTATCGTGCATCAGAAAGTTGTCTATTAGCTTCCCTATCATACTGAATGCAGTCTTGTACAACCACAGCCCCTCCTTTATCTAACCTTATTATGACCAGTTAATGATTATTGGCTAACATAACAGTATTGTCCATCTAGGTCTTTGAGATACTTTTAGCCATAGGTCTGTAGTTCCTAGAATGGAAATGTAGATCTTTGATTGATTATAGCATTTTGAAATAGGAAATGGTTCATAGGAGGCATGAACGAAGACTTGTATTTAAATTCATCAGTGATCTATGAGGTTGTCTGGTCCTGAAAAATAATTTGAGGTTTAACTTCCTACAAAATACTATATTTTTAACAAAATTTTCTTCAGGAACAAAAAAAAACAGGAATAAATGATAATCCTTTATTTAAGATATCCATATGCAAGGCAATGATGGTATGTGAAGAAATGTTGGTTACATTCTCATTTTTCTTTCTGTACAAGCATTTGGAGCAAAGTCTCCATATTGCTTACTTCCTCTAGGTTTCTTCTTCCCCTATGTTTCCTGCCCCCCTTCCTTGGTGTAAATCCTGCAGGACAGTAGAAATCCTCCTTTGTATTGCTGGAGAGCCTGTGGCACCGACTGTTTCAGTCTCTAATCCTGAAGATGATTCATCCCCAGAGGGTTCTGCACTATATGTGGATCCCTTTTTCAAAATAGATTTAGTACGTTTCCTTTTGGAGGGGTTCCTACTAGGTTGTATAAATCGAACACGTTTGTCTCTACCTATATTAAAAGGGTCACCCTTGTCATAATCTCCTAAGTCCCTAAGGAACTTCTTTTTCTTCCTCTCTTTGAGTTGAGTTTCTAGGGCCATCAACTCATTCCCAAGATTCTTAAGACTAGTGTTGTATATAGATTGCCCTTCATATTTTTTGGCCAAGTCACATAATTGAGTAATAGATTCAATCTCCTTATCTAAAATTCTGTTGTGGTGCTCAGCTAATATTTCGACAAATTTAAGAGACACCTGCTGTTGCACTTTACCCCATTGTTTCAGTAAGATATCATCGGGATTACTAATGGTTGCGTGCATATATGTAGACATCTTGGTGTTATTCCTTTAGTCATGTATGCACAAAAGACCTTATAGTGCCATACATTATTGCATAATTGATGAATATGTTTGTTCAAATTCAAAAAAATATTTTCACAAGTTTCACCATTGGAACCAACATCAGAGCCATTCCCCACTAATTCGGCTGTCCCAAGACCAAAAGCAGTTAAATCATCCCTATCAGAGGCAATTCTCTTTAGTAAATTATTCATTTCCATGGTATATAAATACAAATATCTTAAAATAATGATTAAATGACACCAGGTATCCAAAATAAGATTCACTCGATTGAGCTCTGTCTATATACTTGTAGAAAGTAAATTCAAGAACAAAATAGTCACTAAAATATCAATTGGGTACAATAATTGCTGTGTCCCAAATAGATATCTCTCCTAGTTTATATAACCATAAGCTGATTCACACATAAATCAATAAGCCCTAGGCCAAAAAGGAAGACGTGACTGTATACAATATAGTCACTGAAATGTCAGTTGGGTACAATAACAGCCAATAATGCTGTGTCCCAAGTACATATCTTCCTAAAGTATAAATGGCTATAAGCCAATCCTTGTATAAATCAATAAGCCCTAGGCCATAAAGGGAAACGTGACTATTTCCAATAGCGTAGTTAATGCTATTTCATTTAGTATTACCAGTGTCAGTAATCATCAGTTACTAATACATATACCAGGGATGAAAAATAGTGATCTATCCTCCATCAAAAAGTTGAGGAACACCCCATAACATGTGCCCCAATGTGGAAAGTCGCAAAAAAATTTTTGATTATCCTAGTGAGTATTAAATGCAGCTATAAGCCCTTTTATAGTAAATACTTCAATAGTATAAAAATACTAAATATTGTTATGGTACTAGGACATAAATTCTAAATTAAACAGTTGGGGGAACCCAAAGTAGTTAGCTATGTGCCGATCTATATTAAAGATCTAAAGCCTACATCAGATATTTGTGATATGATATTCGTAGAGCAATATCCCATATGATAAGACCAGGTAACAACAACCTCATCATAAACTTAGAAATTATAAAACAGCGCATGAAGACCTAAAAAAAATTAATTTGTATAATACTAACGTAGCCAGCATACTCAAAATGAATATGTCAAATAGTAAAAAATGTAAATGGTTTAGTGCAAACAGCATGAGAATCACACTAATAAGCTAGAGGCTCAAAAACTGATGGCATAAGCTAGAACCATATCATTATATATATAGTCAATTTTGTTGTAATATATCAAAACAAAACCAAATAAGGGCCATATCATCAGCCTGTATTCATTTATGTCCCACACGCCAAATTTCCTAGTGTTAGCATTCAATTAACCACATTTATATATTACAAAGGCCTGTAATGATCAATTTTGAATATACATCCAGCCATTTCAAATCATTAGACCCATAGTAGTAAGCAAAGTCTAAATATGCAGCTTACAATAGTTAAGTTTCATAGCAAGTATTTATAATAAACACATAAATCCAATGTTATCCAGTCCCGGTTGTTCCAAATTATAAGACTTGGATAGTTTTCATTTATGTAATACAAATATAAACTTCCTACTGTTAATGATTATGTCAGATAGTAGAGAGTTTTTGAATGGTTCAGTATAAACAGCATTAGGATTACACTATTAGGCAGAAGACTCAAAAACAAACTGCATAGGTTAGAACCATATAAGAAATGAAAAATATTAAATGTAGTCCATTTAGCTGTAATATATCAAAACAAAACCTAAAAAGGCCACAATATCAGCCTGCGTACGTTTGTCCCACACGCCAAATGTCCTTATGGTAGCGTTCAAATAACCACTCTGTTTATTCAAAAACAAATATATATCCGACCATTTCAAGTTCAAAACATGAGACCCATCTATGAGTAGTAAGCCAAGTCTAAATATATGGTTACCAGTTGTGAAGATTTATGACAGGTACTAATATTAAACACCTAAATCCAGTGTTATCCAGTCGTGACTGTTCCAAGTTATGAGGTGCAAAAATACAAAGGATCCGGTTTAAATCATCGTCCCTTAGAGCATAAAGCCAACCATAAAGGGTAAAGGCTAATTGTTCTAACAAAAAGCGTGTATTGACCATGGAAACCAAATAGAAAGATAAGGTTCCGTATATAATTTGCTCCACTGTTCTATTCAAGACCAAAGTTGTTTAAAGCATACCCCAACAAACCCTAAAAATTAAATCCATAAGAAAAAATTTGTTGATTCATCTAACACCACATTGTAATCGTGAAAGCCCAGATAAGTATGAAAACTTGTAGTGGCGTTGAATATAAATATTTTTTCTATCAGAATCCATCTGATTAGATAGCCCAAGTATGCTGTTCCAAGTATTCAAGGTTCCTGTTTCACTTTCCTGGTGACCTGTTTGGAATATAATGGATATTTTTTCTCCCTGAATACTTAGGCTATCTAATCAGATGGATTCTGATTGAAAAAATATTTGTATTCAACGCCACTACAAATTTTCATACTTATCTGGGCTTTCGCGATTACAATATGGTGTTAGATTCCCTCAGAGTATTAATACTCTCTAGTCCTGTTATAATTTCATGTTCCTTATAGCCACGTTTCATAAACCTATGTTTAAACAAATAAATTTTGTGTTGATATCCTTCATTGCTAGCATTTAATCATGATATACGCATGCTTTGCCCTTGATAATATTTCTAAATATATAATTTGGATGCATGCTATAATGATGGAGAAGGGAGTTTCTATAACATTGTTTCCTGTATACTCCAGTGTTAAAGTGAGTATCCATAACTCACTCCACAAAAACATCTAGATATTCAATTCTGGTTTCTGAAAAATTGGATGTAAATTTCAAATATGTAGTCATGGTATTCATATATGCTAAAAATTCAGCCAATTCTTCTGGACTGCCCTCCCAAATCAAAAAGACATCGTCCACAAAACGTCATTAAAAATGGACTCTGTCCAGAAACCAGGGAGCTACCAATAGTTGTCCTTCCTCCCATGCAGCTAAAAACATATTGGCGTAGCTATTGGCACATGATGTGCCCATAGCTACGCCATCACGTTGAATGTATATATTGGTGTCATAAATGAATATATTATTCTCCAGAATAATTTCTAGAAACAGGCAGATAAGGTCAACCTGTTTGTATAATCACTGTGTTTACTCAAATACTTTTTAATGGTGACAACACCCAAATTATTGGGTATAATAGTAAATAACGATTGTATATCTAAAGTTACAAAAATCATATCGGACTTCATTGGAACTTCACTGAAGAATTTATAAAGGTCCAATAAGAATTGTTTAGTATCCTTTAAAATGTGAGGATTCCTATCTATCACAGGCCTTAGATGTTTCTCTACATATAAGGAGAACAGTTTGGTGCACCATCCCCTACCTGAGACTATGGGTCTCATAGGGGGATTAGCACAATCCTTGTGGACTTTGAGAATGCCCTGTATATGTGGTATGGTAGGAAAATCAACTTGGGTTGTTGAAGCCAATGAAGTCAGATATGATAACATGTTTTTAGCTGCATGGAAGGAAGAACAACTATTTGTAGCTCCTTGGTTTCTGGACAGAGTCCATTTTTATCTACGTTTTGTGGACGATGTATTTTTGATTTGGGAGGGCAGTCCTGAAGAATTGGCTGAATTTTTAGCATATATGAATACCATGACTACATATTTGAAATTTACATCCAATTTTTCAGAAACCAGAATTGAATATCTAGATGTTTTTGTGGAGCGAGTTATGGATACTTGCGTTAACACTGGAGTATACAGGAAACAATGTTATAGAAACTCCCTTCTCCATCATTAGAGCATGCATCCAAATTATATATTTAGAAATATTATCAAAGGACAAAGCATGCATATATCACGATTAAATGCTAGCAATGAAGGATATCAACACAAAATTAATTTCATAGGCTTATGAAACGTGGCTATAAGGAACATGAAATTATAACAGGACTAGAGAGTATTAATACTCTGAGGGAAGAAAGAGCAGCACCATACTTTTCTGCACAAGCTAACCTTAATAGCTATCGTTTTGATAGTACATCACATATTATAAAAATACCTATGTTTTTTACTGGTGATGTGCAAAAGATAAGGGATCTCATTAATAGCCACTGGCGTGTTCTTACCATGGATAATGATATTTTGAATCTTGTAGGTGAGAAACCTCATTTTTTGTATAAAATCAAACCTAATCTTAGAAGATTACTATGTAATACCATGGCAAAAACAACTTTAGATTCATATACTAGCACTAACCCTTGTGGAAAGTGTAATTATTATATGTATATTGAACCAGGAGATAGCTTTACATACCCTGACACTGGTCAGCTATTTAGATTTCATGTCTCAGCTTGCTGTGACACTTCCCATATAGTTTATTTTGCCGTATGTTAACAATGCCAGTCTTATTATATTGGCAAAACTGATCCTTCCGTACTAGGATACAGGAACATCTGTATGCTATTAGGATTCAACATCTAACTAATACTTTGGCCAAGCATGTTGTAGCAGCAGGTCAAAACCATACCTTTACTTTTATGGCCATTGACTACAATATTCCTTCAGTTAGAGAAGGCAATATACGTAATCATACAGAAAAGAAAGAGATAAACTGGATTATGAGGCTAAGAGCGGACAAGGGTAGAGGGTTAAATGAACGAGCCTCCATTAAACCAATATTAAAAGCCAGACATCCTATTATAAATATTATATGATTTTTCAACTATGTGAATATTACAGTTATTCACATATATTTGTATCGGGGTCTGGCCATTGACGTTGAGTCTATGCATTCTGGTTTAGCAGTTAGAACGCTTATTAGTTGCCAAGATAGTATGGCTTTATAGCGATTATTAGTAGGACATGATGATATGTTGTTGTACATAGGGATTGTAATTTGTATTACATTGTATTATTTTGATATAGACATATTATTTATTTAAATCTGCATGTTATATCCATAAATGTACAGTCATGCATTATATTTTAATGTTATGTATCTAAAGTTGTCAGAATTTCGTTTAGAAGTTAAAGTATTTTATACAACATTGGTACCTGTAGCATGCTGTATTAAACATATTTTTTTATTTTAAACAAAGTTATTTCATCTGCAGTACTTTTTCATTATGGACTAGCTGACCATTATTGTTTTAGTGGCAAAAAGAATTGTGTTTAAACGTATCGTGGTCACCTCTCAGCGTATTATCCAGCATTTAGTATAAATGTGGTTAATTGAATGCTAACACCAGGAAATTTGGTGTGTGGGACATAAATTAATACAGGCTGATATTGTGGCCCTTATTTGGTTTTGTTTTGATATATTACAGCAAAATTGACTATATATAATGATATAGTTCTAGCTTATGCCGTCAGTTTTTGAGCCTCTAGCTTATTAGTGTGATTCTCTTGCTGTTTGCACTAAACCATTTAAAATTTTTTACTATTTGACATATTAATTTTGAGTATGCTGGCTATGTTAGTATTATACAAATGAAAATTTTTTAGGTCTTCAAGTGCTATGTTATGATATAATTTCTAAGTTTATGATGAGGTTGATTTTACCCGGTCTTATCGTATGGGATACTGCTCTACGAATATCATATCACAAATATCTAATGTAGGCTTTAGATCTTTAATATAGATCGGCATATAGTTAACTACTTTGGGTTCCCCCAACTGTTAAATTTAGAATTTATGTCCTAGTACCATAACATTTAGTATTTTTATACTATTGAAGTATTTACTATAAAAGGGTTTATAGCTGCATTTAATACCCACTAGGATAATTAAAACTTTTTTGCGACTTTCCACATTGGGACACATGGTATGGGGTGTTCCTCAACTTTTTGACTGAGGATAGATCACTATTTTTCATCCCTGGTATATGTATTGGTAATTGATGATTATTTACGCCGGTAATACTAAGTGAAATAGCATTAACTACGCTATTGGAAATAGTCACATTTCCCTTTATGGCCTAGGGCTTATTGATTTATACAAGGATCGGCTTATGGCCATTTATACTTTAGGAAGATATGTACTTGGGACACAGCATTATTGACTATTTCAGTGATTATATTGTATACAGTCATGTCTTTCTTTTTGGCCTAGGGCTTATTGATTTATGTGTGAATTGGCTTATGGCTATATAAACTAAAGGGAGATATCTATTTTGAAAACAGCAATTGTACCCAATTGATATTTTAGTGACTATTTTGTTCTTGAATTTACTTTCTACGAGTATATAGACTTAGATCTCAATCGAGTGAATCTTACTTTGGATCCCTGGTGTCATTTAATCATTATTTTACTATATTTGGATTTATATAAAATAGAATTAAATAATTTACTAAAGGGGCTTGCCTCTGATAGGGATGATTTAACTGCTTTTGGTCTTGGGATGGCTGAATTAGTGGGGAATGGCTCTGATGTTGGTTCCGATGGTGAAAGTTGTGAAAATATGTTTTTGAATTTGAATAAACATATGCATCAATTACACAATAATGTATGGCACTATAAGCTCTTTCATGCATAAAGGACTAAAGGAATAACACCAAGATGTCTATGTATACGCACGCAACCACTAGTTAGTAATCCCGATGATATCTTATTGAAACAATGGGGTGAAGTGAAACAGCAGGTGTCTCTTAAATTTGTTGAAATATTAGCTGAGCACCACAATAGAATTATAGATAAGGAGATTGAATCCATTACTCAATTATGTGACTTGGCCAAAAAATATGAGGGGCAATCTATATACAACATTAGTGTTAAGAATCTTGGGAATGAGTTGATGGCCCTAGAAACTCAACTCAAAGAGAGGAAGAAAAAGAAGTTCCTTAGGGACTTAAGAGATTACGACAAGAGGGACCCTTTTAATATAGGTAGAGACGAACATGTTTGATTTATACAACCTAGTAGGAACCCCTCCAAAAGGAAACGTACTAAATCCATTTTGAAAAAGGGATCCACATATAGTGTAGAAAACTCGGGGGGGATGAATCATCTTCAGGATTAGAAACTGAAACAGTAGGGGCCACAGGCTCTCCAGCAATGAAAAGGAGGAAATCTACTGTCCCACAGGATTTACACCAAGGAGGAGGGGGGGCAGGAAATATAGGGGAAGTAAGCAATACGGCGACTTTGCTCCAAATGTTTGTATGGAAAGAATAAATGTGAATGTAACCAACATTTTTTTCACATACCCTCACTGCTTCGGATATGGAAATCTTAAATAAAGGATTATCATTTATTCCTGGTTTATTTGTTCCTGAAGAAAATTTTGTTAATGATATACTATCATTCTGTAAGAATTTAAACCTCAAATTATTTTTTCAGGACCAGACAACCTCAAAGATCACTGATGAATTTAAATACAAGTCTTTGTTCATGTCCCCTATAAACCATAATGTGTTCCTATTTCAAAATGCTACAGTCAAAGATCTACATTTCCATTCTAGTCTAGGAACTACAGACCTATGGCTAACAATATCTCAAAGACTTACATGGGCAGTATTGTTAAGTTAGCCAATAATCATGAATTGGTCATAATAAGGGCAGATGAAGGAGGGGCTGTGGTTGTACAAGACTGGATTCAGTATGATAGGGAAGCTAATAGACAACTTTCTGATGCACGATACTATACACACCTCAGTATTGATCCCACCCCCTTCTTTAACTAACAAATAAATGGATTCCTACCCCTAGCAGTGGCGGAAGGCATTATTAGTGATAATACCAAACTACACCTGACTATCACAAATCCTTGCTCACAATACATATACTTCTTGTCCATGATGCATAGAAATTTACATAATCCCCCTGGTAGACCTATCATCTCTGGCATGAGCTCACTCACAGAACCTCTGTCCCTGTTTCTTACTAAATACTTGCAACCACATCTTAAATGTGTAAGGGCATGTATTAGAGATGCTACTGAATTTCTTCAGATCATTTCACAAGTACAACTAGAACCAGAGTGGCTGATGTGTACGTTAGACGTTACAGCTTTATACACTAACAATCCCACATTGGGCAGGGTTGGAAGCCTTAGATTACTGGCTAAATAAAACAGAATTATATACACCAGGTTTTAACACACTACTCCTCTGCCTTACAGAACATGTGCTTACCAAAAATATATTTTTTTTATCAAGACAAATGCTTCTTACAGATTAGGGGTACAGCTATGGGAGCATCCTTTGCCCCAATATATGCCGATTTATTCATGGCATATAGTGAGGAACAGATCATCTATGACAGCTCCCATAATCTATATATAGGAGAAATGGATATCTGGAAGAGATATCTGGATGACAGCTGGTTGATGTGGAGAGCGGATGTGGAATACCTATTGGAATTCACTGAATATTTAAATAAGAACAAATGGGGAATTGAGTTTATGGTCAAATATGATGAGAATAAAATCACATTCTTGGATGTGTTGGTGACTAGGGCTTTAGACCACACGTTGACCACTGAAGTTCACCGTAAATTCCCCAAATATAATTCGCTTATCCATGCCACCAGCTTTCATCCACCCCATATTTGTAAGAACATCCCTAAGTCTCAATTCATGAGGATGAAACACATTTGCTCGGATGAAAATACTTATGGACACTTTAGGGATGATTTAGTCCTCAGATTCAGGGACAGAGGTTATAAAATGGGCCATGTTCTACATACCAAACATAATGTAGACAATATGGAGAGAGAAAACCTTCTTCAATATAAAGTCAAATCTCAGAGTGGGGGTGCCCCCCCCCTAGACTTGTCACTACATATGGATGCAACACTAGGGTACTGATGGATAGTGTGCAACATCTTTGGAATATTTTGAGATTTGATATTAAATTTGGTGAAATTCTGGGAGAAGATGCTACTTTTCTTTTAGGAAAGGTAAAAATCTTGCTACCTACTTTAACCACTATAAACACTGTTAAGTTGATAAAAAGAAGCACTCCCAAGTTACTTTGACAGGAGACCCTTTAATTGGTTGCCGCCCTTGTGGTCACTGTGCTCATTGTCCTAGAATTCTAAAAGCCAAATGCTTCAGTAGTCAAAATACCCCTCAAGTTTATGACATCTCGTTTTTTGCAAATTGCCTCACAGATTGGGTGGTTTATCTAGCTAGCTGCAACTGTTCAGCATTTTATATAGGGCAAACTTTGAGACCCATTAAATTTAGAATCTCTGAACATCTTGGCGATATTAAACACCATAAACAAACCGATGCCCTATACAAATATACTCTGACACACAAAAATGCAGTATTTAATTTTACTATCATAGACAAGATAGAAAGATTCAGAAGTAATAAATTAGGGTGGCATGAAATATTAAATGGTATGGAGAAAAAATGGATTTTCAAATTAGGAGGTCTCTTTCAACCAGGGCTTAATGAGCATCTTTAATTGGTCGCATGTCCTTTAAACTATGTATTTAAAGAATGAGTAAGTAACTATACACTAACACTGATGAAGGCTATGGAAATGTAAAGCCGAAACCGGTCTGTTCTTGTTCTATTTGCATAGTGCGGATGCACTTTAACAATAAAGAATAATTTTGCCACTGTATGCTGGTCTCTTACTTTTTTGGTATAGTTGAAATCACCAAGGATTAGGCTGTTAAAGGGTACATTGATGGAGTCAAGTAGGTCCAGGTAGGGGGAGTGGGTGTCCTGAGTCATGGAGGGGGGTCTATAGCTGCTATAACTTGGATGGGTGTCTTGCCAATTGTCAGTTGCACCTGAAGAAGTTCTAGTGCGTCATGCTGGCAAACCAGTCTGGAGGTCTGCTTGTCTGTAATGAAGATAGACTCCCCCACCCTTAGTCTTCCTGACTTCATTTTTGGGTTGGAATGTGTGGAATGAGGTATAGCCTGGTACGGCAAGGGTGCTCTTCGCAGCCTTGAACCAAGTTTCTGTACCTGTACAGATGACATCTTCCAGTGCAAGGAGAGCCTCCAATGAGTGTATTTTCAGGTTAAGGCTCCTAGAGTTAAGCAGCATGACCTTCAGTTTGCTTTTTGACAGATCTTTTATGTTGGAAGATTTGTCTTTGGGACATTGCCTAAAAAAGGCACAATGGGGGGAGGCAAGAGCCTTGACCAGAATCCCAGGGGTGACAAGTGGAGGCCATCTCTGGCAAAGCATTGAGGCCTGTCGACCATGTCTTCCCAGGCAGACAGATACTGGATCCCATTGGGATGACACCAGAAACTAAGGCAATTGTTGAAGTCGATTATTTTTTGTTGGTATTGTGGTATAATTCTTGGTGAAGGTAGGATGCTGCTTAGGGCTAGAGTCATACCTGCCTGGGACACACACTCTGAGAGCTCAATCATGTTTCTCTTTGTATAGTCCACGGAGGTACGTCTCAAGCCATTTTCACCAACATGGACAATGACAGTCATACTTGTACCTGTTGTGGAGAGATTTAAGTCCATGCATGATGTGGCAGATTCTGGCACCTGACAGACCACTGACCGTGATCTTCTCTTTGTCGAGCCTGGTGAGGGGGACATGTGTGTGTCTCACAATTGAGTCACCAATGAGTAGTATGTTTGGTTTATTATTATGCCTTGCGGGCTGTGTGTTGTCTGCTGTCTGTGGTGTGTTTGGTGTTGTGTTTGGAATGTTTGTGAGTATATTTTGGAGGTCTCTGCTGTTTAGATAAGTTTTTATTGAGGACCTCTGCATAGTTGGGCATGTGTTGTGCTTGGCTGTGTGATGTTGATGGTGTGGTCTTTGTGCTGGCAATCTCCTGTTTGTAGAGAGTACTGACTGTGGCATGAGACAGCATGGATTCCAGGTTAATGATATAGATGCATTTCTCACAAGTACAATTATGTGCTAGGAGAAGAGGGTCCTCAGTGAACATGAGGCAGTTGCTAGACTGTCTCAGTATGCCCATGTCGACCAGGCTGGCAGGAGAAACTGATGGTAATTGCCCAGACATAGTATTCTGAAACTTGGATAGACTTATGGAGAGATGGTTTTGATAAGGGTTTGTCCACAAGAGTGTAGACCACACAAACCTTATTAAATGTAAAATAACTGGCCTGAAGCCCATGTGATAAAACCAAAACTAAGAGGCTTAGAGTAACAGACAAATTTAATCAGGCTTCTAATACGCAAGTAATAAATGCAGCAGAATAAAAGCACTTGAACACTTAAAAGCAAACAGCAAAGCAAGATAAGGTAATATAAAGTAGGAAGAACACAATTACAGTAAAAGCAGCTGAATAAAGTGAATCCATCTTTCTAGATGCCTTCTGTGGTACTCAAATTTAGTAATGGTGATTTCAAAACATGCTGCATTGTGAGAGGCAGCAAATAGTAAAAAAAAAAAAATTGTTTCAGGATGTATTTTACTGTCAAATGTCCATGGGGTGTGACAGAGTGCTGGCTACTTCTAATATGTATATGCATTTTCCACAGACTGCACATTAGCAATGGACCTTATCATATGTATGTTGTAGCCAGAAGGCATGTAGGCCATACTGCAAACCCAGTGATCTAATAAGAATAGGCCAGGGCAGATTGGAGCATGTGGTCAAGGTTGGCTTGCTCAGCCTGAAAGTGGGAGAGGTGGTTGGTCACTGGGTTTTTGGCTCTTGAGAGTGGTATAGCAACAGCAAGAAGGGTCTGCTGTCAGCCTTTCAAACAGCATGATATAATTTTAGTGAAGAATGTAGTATGTGAGTTTGTGTGGAAGCACATAAATATTACTGGGCCCAGTGTTGCAGAGTCTGCTTCTGGGGTACTCCAGTCATCATCATAGTGAAAGGGATGTGTATGTAGTGCCCAACATCCAGCATTTGGCTGCCAGCCATGCACACTGCCACTGTTTTAGCTGTAAGGTTAGTAGGATTGGGGGGGGTGAGAGTGTTGCTTGGGACAAGGAGGAAAAAAATCTTTCTACTGCATAATAATGCTGCTACAAGCTGCTCTTTTACATTAGTGAGTGGTATTGAAACAGTCTTGTACCCATTCCAAGTAGATCTGCATGTTTTTCCAATTTATCATCCTTGTGTACTGATCAATGGATATGAAGTAGTTCACTTCATTTATCTGCAACCTGTGAGACCTGTGGGTATTCGGATCCATATCGGATCCAAGCCGGCAACATTTTATCAAGCATCTGCTCCGTGCTCAAAGCTTCTCCCCTTACCCATAATCCCTCACCTCTCCTACCTTCCCCCAGATCTTGTTTGCCGCTTCATGCGTATGCATCGTGGTCTCTCTAGCTCCAAGTTGGGTAGTGTAAGTGGAACTTTTGATTCTTTAGTTTGTGTGTGAGAGTAGTTGTTTGTGATAGCTCTTCCTCCCCTTTGTCTTGTCGTCAGCTTGTTAAAAAAAAAAAAAAAAAAAAGTAGTTAGAAAGTTTGTGTTTCTTTCTTGAGTAGAGTAGGTCTAGCCAACCCCTGAGTGTGCGTGTGACTAGTTTAGCGTTTGGCTCAGTGGAGTGTGTTATGGCTGATCAGTCTAAACCAATGTTCAAGAAATGCACAGAGTGTGGCCACAAGCTTTCACCGGCTGAAGGCCACACTCTGTGTGTTATTTGCCTTGGCGTTCCCCATCTTAGTTTGCCATGTGCTGTGTGTACAGGATTCAATCCCAGAGCCATTAAAGAAAGGAAGGCGAAACTGGTAGCCAAGGGCCTGCTACCAGTTTCTGCATTAGAGACGATGGCCTTGACATCAGCTCCTGTAGCCGACCAACCCCCACCTCAGGCTGGGACTCAACCTCCCACTAAGCCTGCTGAGGCAGGGACAAAAGCTGCAGATAAGGACAAAAAAGAGAGAGAATAGGGTAGAGAGGCACCGCAAGCGATCTCCTGAGTGGGAGCCTTTTCCCAGTACACCTGTGAAAGTTGTTAGGACCACTTCTCCACGGCTCCATTCCCCAAGGTTCTCCCCGGAGCCGACAGAGCCCTTGGATTGGACGCCTTCTTCGAGGTCATCTCATAGGGCCAGATCCGAGTCGGTCACCTCCTCGCGGTTGACTCTGAGTCTGTCGGAGCCTGACGTGGACAGGATGATGCATAGATTAATTCAGACCCAAATCCAAATGGGAGTCTTGCCAGGCCCATCTCCGGCTAGAGAGGTGACCTCTATGCCCTTCTTCCATCCTATCTCTCCTTCCCCGATCCGACCATTGGTCTCGGGGTTTATGGACCCAAGGATCCTCGGAGATGGGGGTTCCACTAACCTCAATGCCAGCCATTACCTTGAGTTCCTCGGATCAGACTTGTTCAGATCTGAGCAACTCTCGGGGCCAAGAACAGGGAGCCGGATCCGAGGGAATGGAGATGTCTTCGGCTCTGACTTTGTTGGATCTGAGCCGTTCCTTTGGAACCCTGGCCTTGGCTGCGATCCTCATGACGGAGCCGGGGAGAACTTCTTCCTTGTTGGTTGCCAAGGAGGTGCACTCTCCTTCTGCCTTCAACGTGGTGGAGAGGGTTCTCTCCCAGGGATTGAGACCCCAGCACATTGCCTTGGACTCTGCCCAGGCTGCCTTGGATTTGGTCACAACTCCCATCAGCTTGTCCCAGGGACAGCCTGTACTAGAGGACCCCCAGGTGGATCCCATTGTGGACCCCCCCATGACTTACGAGCCCTCTTCATAGAGTCCCACTGAGGAGGCCCCATGTAAGCATTCGTATAAGAGGAGGCACATGGACTCCCCGAGTCCCTCTTAGAAGATACTGACTTAGATGAAGGTGAGGCTTCCCCCAGATCACCCCCCGAGGATGTCTCCTTTGGAGACATCATGGAAATCCTCCACCAGAGGGGAGGTTGGTCAGCCCCAAAACCCTCAACAGATGAATCAGTATTTTTGGAGGCCCTTTGGCGTGGGCCCTTCTACATCCTGGGTGTCCCCTCCTGCAGATCCATTAGTGGATCTTATCACCATGCGGGCATGGAAGGAGCCTGACACCATAGAGCCAATACCCAAATGCCCAGACAGGATCCTTTCTCCTCCCACAGACAGACAGGCTTGGTGCAAGGGATCCTCTGTGGATGCTTTGGTGGTGGCGGCTGCCACCAAGACAGAACTGGCTCAGGAAAGTTCTTCGATCCACCCTCTGGACAAAGAGTCTAGGGCGGTGGACCGCTTTGGGAAACAAGTTTTTTCTTCAGCAACGTTTTACATATGAGCGCTGAATTATTTAGCACACGTCATTCGACTCCAGCGAGACCTGGTCACGGAATTTGTTGTGTCGCCCCCAGAGTCTTTGTTGCCAGAGGACAAGTGGCTGTTCTCGGTGAAAATGTTGACTCTGAAATCCGTTTCTAACATGTCCATGCCACGGAAGGAGCGGCTTGGGCAGCTGGGACTGGCGTAGCTATGAGGCGGCACGCCTGGCTCAGACTCTGTCAATTCACAGATCCCTTAAAGGCGTCTTTCATGAATGCTCCCTTTGACGGTTCCTCCCTTTTTGGGAAGACAGTTCGTGACACCTTAGTCCAGAGTGAGAAGGATGGGAAGACTCCATCTGCCATCGGAGTCAGCTTCTCTATCCCTCAAAGATCCTTTTCTAGGAATCGGAGAGGGCAGAAGAAGATATGGTTCAGAAAATCTCACTTTTCCCACAACACTTAAGATAACTCATCCTCTAGAGTCAGAGGGGGACAAGACAGATGCCGCCCCAGAGGCAGAGAGGGACAAGACAGATGCTGGCCCAGAGGCAGAGGGGGTCAGAGGAACTTTGGATCGAGGGAGACCTTCTCAGACCAACCCGCACAGCAACCCTGAAGGGTTGGCCGACTGTCCTACTCTGGAGACAGTCAGGGGAAGATTGTCATTGCACCTAACGGCTTGGGAGTCCATCACAATGGACCATTGGGTGCTCCAAATAATATCCAGGGGATACTCCATCAAATTCATCACCCCACCTATACAGTCAAAATGCCTCCTGGATGTCCCACCCAATCAAAGGAAGGCCACAGTGCACGAAATTTCAAAGCTGCTTTACAATTGGGCCATCAAATTGGTCCCCCTAGATCAGTCCGGATTAGGTGTTTACTCCAGGTTCTTTTTAGTGCCAAAACCATATTGGACCTGTCTACCCTGAACCTGTAGGTAGCCAAGCAGAAATTCTGGATGGTCACCTTACAGTCCATCCTACCTTATTTCCGAGGATGCAACTGGATGTGCTCGATAGACCTCCAGGACGCTTACTACCATATCAAGATTTGCAGAAGCTCCAGGAGATTTCTTTGCTTCCGGCTGGGAGCCAATCATTTCCATTTCAGAGCCCTACCCTTTGGTCTCACCACAGCCGCAAGGGTGTTTACCAAGGTTATGGCAGTAGTAACAGCTCACCTGAGGTATCAGGGAATTCAGGTGTTTCCTTACCTAGACAACTGGCTCCTCACTGCTACCACCAAGCATCTACATTGCATGGCTAGAGACTCCTTCATGCGTCTTGCAGTCAATCAAGGGATCACCATCAACATCTCCAAGTCCCACCTAAATCTGACACAGACCTTGGAATTCATAGGGGCACGGTTAGACACTCTACTATTACAAGTTTTTCTCTCTCAGGACAGGATCCAGAACCTACGGGACCATGTGTCAGTGATCCCCTGCCCCAGGACATGGATGGCGAGTGACATTCTCTGCACCCTAGGCTCCATGGCAGCAGCAATTTCAATTCTACCATGTGTGTGCCTTCACATGAGGGTGCTTCAATGGACCTTGGCAGTTCAGTGGTCTTGGTTAGACCTCCCCATGGACTACCCTATACAGATCAGCAAAGCCTGCAAGACTTCTCTTCTTTGGTGGCTGGAATCGCCAGAAATCTTGACAGGTCACCCATTCTTAACATCCCCAGCGCAAGCCATAGTGACCACAGACGCCTCCCAGCTTGGGTGGGGGGGCACTTTTTGGGAAGGACAGTCCAAGGCAAGTGGTCCCAAACCGAGACCAGATTGCTTATCAGTGTTTTGGAGATGAGGGCAGTGCTTTTAGCGTTGCAAGCCTTTCAGACTGTTCTCCCCTCGGGGACGATTGCAGTTCAGTCAGACAACATGTCAGTTGTCTGGTACATCAACAAACAAGGAGGGACCAGATCTTGCCCTCTCTGCCACGAGGCCTTGAGAGTGTGGGAGTGGGCGATTTCCACCATTCGGTTTCTGATCTCAATGTACATCCCGGGATGCTCCAACATTTTAGCGGACAGATTGAGTCAGGCTATTCTAATGCCATACGAGTGGTCTCTGAAACAGTCAATAGCGGATGAGATCTTCCTAGCGTGGGGTCACTATTGCTGCGATCTATTCGCATCTCCTTCCAACGCGAAGTGCAGCAAGTTTTTCGCTCTAATCCCCTCCCCAGAGGACTCCCCCAGAGATGGTCTAGTCCATGCTTGGCCTCTCCTGGGTTACTGTATGCCTATCCCTCGCTACCTCTAATTCCGAAGTTTCTTCAGAAAGCATACTGACTGAGGTGCAAAGTGATCCTCATTGCCCCGTTCTTGCCACGTCCAGTGTGGTTCCCCTTCCTCTGGTCTCATGCTCGAACTCCTCCACGGATTCTTGATTCCTGCCCGGATCTCATATCCCATCCCTTGGGCATCAGTCTACCCGACCTGGACAGCCTCAAGCTGACGGCTTGGTTGCTCCAGTTCCCCTGATCGCTCAGACTCCCAGTTTATCATCTTCAGTAAAAAGTGTTCTGGTGGCATCCCTCAAAGCTTCCACTAGGAAGGTTTACCGCAGCAAATGGAAATGCTTCTCTATTTGGGCTTCTCAGAGAAACATAGATCCATTTACTGCCCCAGTTCCTGCAGTCTTGGAGTTTTTGTCATATATTTTTCAACAAGGGGCTAGTTCCTCCACAGTGAAAGTACAACTGACTGGTAGCCATATCTAATTTTCATATTGGCGAAAATTTGAATGCTCTGGCCTCCTTCAGATTGTGCGAGGCCTTTCTAAAAGGTACTTTTCTCTTGCGTCCCCCAGTTAAGAATTCCGTCCTCCCTTGGGACCTTACTCTAGTTCTGCATGCATTGGCGGCACCCCCTTTGAACCAGCAGCATCAGTAGACTTAACATTTCTGTCTTGGAAGACAGCCTTTTTAGTGGCCATTACTTCAGCTAAAAGGGTTTCTGAGATCCAAGCTTTGTCTGCTATGCCCCCCCCTACTTTATTTTTCATAAAGGCAGGGTTTTGCTTCGCACAAACCCTCCTTTCTTACTGAAAGTGGCTTCTGAATCTAACATTAACCAGATAATTAATCTGCCTGTGTTCTTTCCAAATTTCCAGAACAAGGGTGAATATAAGCTGCACTTGCTAGATGTTCATAGACAGCTTTGTTTCTATCTATACAGGACTAAGCAATTTTGTAAGTCTGACCAATTATTCGTGTCCTTTTCTAGACCCTTTTTGGACAAGTCCATTTCCAAGGTCTCCTTAGCCAGGTGGATTACACAATGTATACTGCAAGTCTATAGGGATAAAGGCCTATCCCCACCTGGTCCTATTAAAGCCCATTCCACAAGATCTATGGCAACTTCTGCTGCTTTTTGGTCTAGGGTTTCTCTGGATGATCTGTGCAGCAGTGACCTGGGCAAGGTCACATACATTCATCTCTCATTATAAGTTGGATTTGATCTATAGAGGCAGAGCATCCTTTGGCTCTGCGGTGCTCAGGAATATCCTTCCATGAGGGCCTCCCAGGAGTTTGGTAGCTGGGGACTCTGTCTTACAGGTTGCAGATAAATGAAGTTAACTACTTCAGATAAAGAAGTTATGTACTCACCATAACGTTCCATCTGAGTAGTTATACTTCATTTTCTGCAACTGTCCCTCCCTCCTTCCCCAGAACATTTTCTAGGTTAATGTTATTGAGTTGCTAATAGTTTGGTTAGTGGCAAACTTGATCTGAGGGAAGGTAGGAGAGGTGAGGGATTATGGGTAAGGGGAGGAGCTTGGAGCAGATGCTTGATAAAATGTTGCTGGCTCAGATCCGATATGGATCCGGATACTCACAGGTTGCAGAAAATGAAGTATAATTACTCAGATGGAACGTTATGGTGAATACATAACTTATTTTTTCCTCCTAGTTGCAGTGTTACCCTTAACTAGATGAAAGCACTGTTTTGAGAGTTTAACTTTACAGTTGGCTGCATCAGTTGCCACATTAAAGCCAGGGAGTAGGAGCAATTGTAGGGTGGGAGATGAAACAGTCTTAAGAAGCTTTCATCCATGTGATTGCTGTGGGCAGTTTCCCCACCCTTGCTGTGATATATGCAATGATGAATTCAAAATAACTTATGTATTTTGGCTCAACAGAATTTTAGTTGTTAAAGGTCTTCCAGCAATGAAGGTAATACCTTTAGCATGCAGCTGATTTCTTTGCATCAGATGCAGAATTACCCCCTATCATTTTTACTTGTCATCACTCCTAAGCTTGGTTGTAATTGTGTAAGTATTTTCTGTTAATTTGTATTTGTACTGATCATTTTGGTCTATGTTTTAGTTAAGTGCTACTCCTACCTCAGTTGAGCTTCATTCACCTTTAACTGTAGTGTTCTATTACAAAGCAGTTTACAGAACAGATGACACTGAGACATAAAATTCAGCATCTCCTCAGTCCCGTGGCATAGTGGGATGAAGCCCTAGCTGTGACCCAGGCAACATGGGTATTGGAAAGGCTTAACAGAAGAGGATAGACTTGAGTAGGCAGTGCTAGCTTACCCATCCTGAAGGAAAATATGTGGCTAGGCCTGCAGCATTATCAGTACTACCAGTGGCTTATTGATCTCTTATGGAAGAGGCCAAGCAGGACGTTGCTGTCAAATGATCAGTAAGTTGGGAGTTGGGATTAAGATAGGTGTTGGAGGCATGCTTCACCCCAGCCAAGCAGTTGTTGAGGAAGTCCGCAAGCCAGAGGGATGGGGTTAGGCCATGGCCACTATGGGATCAATATCTGGCCTCTCACTCCCAGCTATTAACTTCCAGTGGAGCAACTGAGCTGGTAAAACTCCTTTTTCACTTGGTATGAGGATGCCTGGCTGTTGCTACTTGAAGGGGCAAATGAGCCAGTGGAATCCAGAAAGGGGAAACATTTTGGCAGGTTGTGTAGGTGAAGATTTTAAAAAAGAATCACTATCTCAAAAATCACAGTGAACAGCATTTAAAAAGTCTTTAAATATTGCAGCCCATTATGTAGTTCATATGTTTTTAGTATCAAGGTTAAAAAAATAATAATCCAGTAGAATGTAAAAGCAAATTGTAGAATATGAAAAGTTTGTAGGGAGGCACTATACCAAAGTATAATACACACATTTAATTTCACAGGTAAAATTAGCGCATATCCCAAATACTGTATAATTTACTAGTAATATATCTGGGTGCTGCCAGCACAAAAATGTAAGATGTGACAAACTGTAAAGAAAAGTAATTATTTCTCAGACATATACATTGGTTAGGCACAATTATGTATGTAGTAGGGCATGGGGAAGGGGTGTGCATGGTACAGATAGTGCATGCTCAGGGCTGATGAGAGCCATGAGTGAATGAGTGTGTCTCATTCCCCTGGGCCTGTGGTAATATTTGTATCATGTAGAAATTCACATGTTTTTTCCAGTTTGAATTTTGCATTTAGTAGATTATATATGCTAATTACCCTTTATAATGTACTTTAAATTTATTTTTATTTATTTTATTTTACATTTGGTTACCGGAAAAATCCGACTGGAAACTGATCCTTTTCATCGGAGGTCTGGGGAGAAAAGCTCCATATACAACACATTACAAAGGATTTATAAAATACACTTACAAAGTACAATTGAATTAAGTTATCATAGTATTGTAGTATATCAACTTATTAACTTATACAAATATATTTGGTTTGCAAAGTGGTATTAAGATACTAATAACTGAATAAAGAGTACATACAAGTCGAGTGACTAGGCGATGAACAGATCAGGTGATTAAGAGAGATCAGAGAGAAGTACAGCAATTCCTATATACAAAGAGTCAGTGAATTAGCTAGAGACTTTTTTTTCGACTTGGATAGGAACAACCATCTGGTGTCAGGATATCAGGTTGGAGTCTTTGTAGTTGTGTGGAAATGCAGTATATTTCATCCTTACATTTTAAGTAACCTATTGCTCTGTAGGGTTATAACTCTTAACCATGTGGAATTTTATTATGATATTTTCAGGGTAGTCATTGTGTCATCTTTTGCATGGTGCCATTTGTTAACAGGTGCACAGCAGTCATTTATGTGAACTTTCTGAAACAGTAAGGATTTTTAAATTTGACTAAAATCATTATTGAAACATTCATTTTCAGTAGAATATGATGTTTAGCTGTATAAAGTTGTCACATTAACAGTAGATTTATCAGCAGTAGGATAATTGCTGCAAGACAGACTATATATATATATATATATATATATATATATATATATATATATATATATATATATATATATATATATATATATAAAATCTTGAAGTAAGAAGCAGCTGACCCTGACTTCTAACAAGGGCTACAGGCAATTGCTCTCCAACCTGCTTACCTGAATATTTAGTTAAGTGAATACAGATGAGGGAGGCTTAAATATCCTTTGTACAAATGAGTACATAAGTATTTTTATAGGTTTATAGGAGGTTACTAGGCTAGCAGCCCTAGAGCCATTACAATCCTAGCCATGTTAATCTTGGGTTGCCTCAATTGTCCTTGGTTAGATGGATGTAATTCACAGAGCGAGTCTATGATCAACACTAACTACCCTTGTCCATGGGGGACATGGGTAATACCCCCGGGGTGAATTTGCAGTTTCCTATTTGTCTAGATTGCGCTTGAAATAGGGTCAGTGAGAAACTCTGCTGCACATGAATTGGAAGTTTATTCCAGGGTAGCAGCAGTCTCTGGAAGACATATCTGTCTCTCCAGCATGTTCTGTTAATGTCACAGGCTAGGTTAAGATGTCTAGAGTGAGTGATTCTTGTGCCATTTTAGCCCCTCCTGCAATATATTAACATCATTGGGGGACTTGATGATTGTACCCAATTTGCAATCATCAGCAAACTTGTTAAGCCAAAGACTGTCTACTTTAGCCTGGACCTCTAAGAAATAGATTCCAAACAGTAAAGGACACAGCACAGATCCTTGTAGTATGCTACTGGTGACAGGTCTATTGGTAGAGGTGGAGTCACCAACTTTGACAGTATGTGTTCTGTCAGTGAAGCAGTTGGCTACCCATCTAGTGACATAAGGGTTAATCCCCAGCTGGGAGAGTTTCTCAATGATACCTGAGTGGGGGATTGTGTCAAATGCCTTGGCTAGGTCAAGCTAGGCAGTATGCACTGTCTTACTGTCATTCAGGGCTTTGGTGACTTTCTCAAAGAAGTCTAGTAGGTATAATAAGCATGATCTACCCTTAAAGCCAAACTGGATTGGGTCTAGAGTTTGAAGGTCGCCTATGTTCTTGTTGATAAGGTTCATGATGATTTTTTGCATGACCTTGCAGATGTAGCTGGTTAGATTTATGGGTCTGTAGTTCCCAGAGTCCGTTGATGCCCCCCCCCCCTTTGTGCAAGAAGATTACTGTTGCTGTTCTCCACTTTGCTGGAACAAAGCCAGTTCTCAACCTATGGTTAAAGAGGTCCTGTTTTAGGTTGCTTAATAAGCAAGCTGGGAAGTTATCTGGTCCCACTGAGGTCATGTTTTGGCCTTGGAGAGTGCAGATATGACTAGTCAGAGGACTGGTGTCAGGTATGTTTTGGGAGTATGGCTGGTGGGGATGGGGGGGAGGTGAAGTTTGCACCAAATCTGTCAGCTGGCAGGTTGGCAACTTCCTCTAGTATGTATGAATGGTACCATCTGCTGCCAGTTTGGTACATAGCTGGGCATTCCTTTTTAGATTTCAGGCATAGTTAAAGAATACCTTATGATTATCCTTAGCTGTGGATGCTATTTTAGCTTTGCAATTGGCTTTAGAGGATTTTGCAAGATTTCTGATTTGCTGGTTCAAGCTGTGGAGGGAATTCTTCCTCTGCTGAGTCAGTTCTCTCTTGTTCTTAGACATCAGTTTTGTCATTTTGTTATGTAACCTGTTTATATTTGAGGTTCATGAGGGTGGCTTGTTTTTTCAGAAGGATCTGGTTTTAATCAGTCAGCTACAGCTAAGTCTGTGCAGTTGCTTAAGTGTTTACGCAGGGCATTTGTGTACATGTCTGTATAGGAGTCATTGTTGTCTGTGATTGCCAGGGTTATAAAACTTTTTATGCCATCACTTAGTAGGCTGTAGTTTGCTTTGGAAAAGTTTTTTAGTTTATTTTGCTCCTGTGGTGGTGACGGGTCCAGTAGTTACTGCACACAAGATTGATTTATGGTCTGACCTTACCAGGAGAGCATCACACAGAAGGGAATGCAGTGACCCCCCCCCCCAATGTTGATGAGTTCAATGTCTAGCACATTTGAGCCCCTTGTGGGGCATTTGTATTGACAAAGTCTAGGAACTTCTGTGTGAGCATATCACCCAGTTGATGGTAGGATAGTTGAAATCTTCCATGACTAAGGTGTTGGGCTGTATGGTGAGTGACTCCAGTAAGCCCAGGTAGATGGTGTGCTTTTCTTGGTTCTTGGTGGGGACCTGTAGCTAGCAATGATGTGGTAGGGTATTTTGCCTATAATTAATTGGACTTGGAGTAGTTCGAGAGAGTCATACTGTTTGACCAGTCTCAATATGTACTTGGCTTTAATGAAGATGGATACACCTCCACCTTTGTTTCTTTCATGCTCATTTTGAGGTCTCAACATGTGGAAGGCATTGTACCCTTGCATGGCAGGGGTGCTGTTGTCTGGGGCCTTGAACCACGTTTCAGTGACTGCACAGACTTTAGCATCTTCAAAGGTGAGGAGTCCTTCCAGGGAGTGCAATTTCATGTTTTAGACTCCTAGCATTAAGCAGCAGAAACTTGTTTGTCTCAGGTGGATTTTGTTACATGGGAAATTTTGGTGTCTTGACATTGCCTCAAAAAGGCACTATGGGGGGGGGAGGCCTTTGCCAGTATCTAAAAGCCTAGAGGAGACAGGTGGAGACCATCTCTGGCAAAGCAGTATGGCCTGTTGACCATATCTTTCCAGGCTTACAGATGCTAGATCCCCCTGGACTGACACCACAAGGTAAGCCAATTGTTGAAGTCAATCATTTTTTGTTTATATTGTGGCGGCATTCTGGGTGAAGGTAGAATGCTATTTAGGGCTAGGGTCATACCTGCTTGGGACACAGTCTGAGAGTTCAGTCATGTCTGTATTCATATAGTCCAGAGAGGTACATCTCAAATCATTCACCACAACATGGACTGTAACAGAGTCATAAGTGTATTTGTTGAGTGACTTGAGTGCAAGTGTGATTTGACTGATCCTGGCAGCTGACCATGACCTTATTGTCCAGTTTGGTGTGGGGGACATCTGTGTGTGTCATTATGGAGCCACTTATGACCAAGACATTAGGTTTTGAGGTCTTTTGCCTTAGGTGCTTATTTGCTGAGAAACTGGTGTATGTGTTATGTGTAGTGGTTTATTTTTGCATAAAAGTATGTGCAATTGGTTTATGTTTGGGGGGGGTCTGATCTTTTAGTAGTCTTCCAGTGAGTACCTTCGTATATGTGAGTTTGTGTTGTGACTGTATTTTGTGTGAGAGGTGAAGTGTGCATGTTGACAACTTGTTTGATGTCCAGTTTATGTGAGAGAACTGATTACAATTTCATAGTATAATTGCATCTCTCACATAGGATATTTGTTTGTTTTAGGAGTGAGTGGTTGCCCCTATATATGAGGCAATTACTACATTACCTCAGGGTGCCCATGTCAGTTAGACTTGCCAGTGAAATGATGAGAAACTGTCCATCCATTATAGCAGGTTTTATCATATGTACTGTTAGGGAAGGGAGTGGGCTAATTTGACCAGTTTTTGCATTAGGACCAACAAAGGTGATTGTTCTGTTTAAGGCTATGGATAATAAGTATGGCAATGCTGCTCAATGCACAACTGAGTTGCCAATAGTGCAGTAGGGAAGCTTGGGAGGGTTCCACTGAGAGATGTCTATGGAAAAATTGAGTTTTAAGGTGTTTGTGTCTGTACAGGGCACCACTAACCCCTGTTGCACAGTAGTCTGCAATGCCAAATGCGAGGCTTAAATACAAGTGAAATTAAAACACTTTTAATCTAGTCTACCATTAGGAAAGCACACAATGATCCTTCCTCCAACAATCCTCAGCTCAGACAAGGCTGGATCCACACACTTCTGCCACAAAGGTGCAGGGGAGCCCTTCTTATTGTAAGATGGCTGGTTTAGTGCTTAAGTGTATCATTAACAGGATAGATTCAGCAGGTCTGAATCTAGTCTATGCTATCTAAGTATCAGAACAGTGCAAATGAATTGCAGAGAGGCCTTTTGTGTATTTCCCAGCGTAGAAAGACCAGGTAAACACCTACTACAACTTGATGAATAATCCCAGTCCTCCTAATGTAAAAGTACAGTAAAGGAATGTCCGAAGTGAAATGCTACCACAAATGAACTTAAGATATGGATACAGCAGTGTACTGTAAATAGTTTATAAAAGTGTGATTATTCAATAAAAGTACTTTACTTTGAATAAATGAGCCAACAGCCACTCAATTGTTCAGAATTTATAAAGGCACTAAAAACATGATAAGCTGATTAGTAAACCCTCCAGCCAATAAAACTACATTCAGAAATCTCAAGTATTTATCTAAACAGACCAGACTACCTCATAGTGCACTAGATGGAAAATCCACTGACCTTTTATTATGTTAAAACAAGCTTTTGCTAGAGTGTAGAAATGCAATATTTTATACAACAGTTAGTTACATAATGAAGTCAGGTCAAGTAGAACAAGACAATGAAAGGCAACATCTGCTTCTTCAATATAAGCACAATGAAAGGCAAATAAATAATTCAGGATATCAACAGCAGTATAGAAACGGAGGAGCTTATTAAGCTCAATTTACAGTAGGAGTGGACAGTTTAAAATCACCAAGTTTAAAAAGCAAATCAACAAGGGGGAGGGTGGGTGAGAAAACCCAGCAAGGAATCACCAGCACTGCTTTAGTTTATGTAGGTTTGAAATCTTTTCTGGCAAACACAACCATAAAAAGTGTAAAATAAAAAAAAATATTCACAACAGTAATAATTTTGATGGCAACTTCAAAAACTGAAAACATATAGAAGCAAGTGCATGCAGTTTTAATGCTATTTTAGTATGCATTTGTATATATGCAGTTTTTACTTTTGTACGCTGTACCTTTAAAATCACCTCTTAAGTCAAAGAGCGCTTAGCAGAGGCTTACTGCTGTGTGTGTGTGTGTGTGTGTTTTTGTGTGTGCGCGCGTGCTCATGAGTGTTAACATGCACTTACACAGTCACGGTTTGACTCCTAGGTTAGAGTGTCAAGACTGTTTTCTGTTGTAAAGGTTTGACGGTCTTTTCTTTATGTCTTGTCATCCTTTCCTATACTGCTTCTTTTCCTGTTTGTGGGGTTTGATTTCACTTTCATCACAAGGTTACTTTTTTAAGATAGCTTTTACTGCTGCTGAACAGGTAATGTACTTCTTGATTTTAGTGTTTTAACACTTTTATTAAATTCAAACATATTGTATAATGACATGGTTGAACATACATTAATGGGAAAGAAAGTAGACCATTGTAAACATTTTCATTTTCATGCACTACATACATGTTTTCTTTTACAATTACCATTCACTCCAACATTACATAAATTGCTTAAGTCCTACCTTCCCTTAAATTCCACTCCTCTTTTTTTCTGAACACTATTCTACACCTATTCATACAAATTCTGTTTATTTCTGTATGGTATTCACATTCCCTTTTCCAAAGACTCCATCTCAATTTATTTATGTATTTTACAATATTCAGTACTTCAGTTACTGTTGATTTTAAAATTGATTTCCATTTTCTGGTAATTGCCTTTTTTGCAGTATGCAGTTTAGCTTCTCTATCCCCGCTCAAAAGAATCACTTCCTTAGTTAGAATTGCTTACTCTCCCAACATTTCTGACAAAGAATTCTGTAGGGAATTTTTCAAATCTGCCAACTCATTGCATTCTGAAAACATGTTATTTACCCCTCTCCTTCCTATCATACCTCCAACGTTTGTAAATCTGTCTGAGGAAAAATTGTCTGAAGGCTGCTTGGGATATAAAAATACCTTTACAAAACCCTTCCATGCAACGATCCTAAACCCTCTCGACTTTTTTTTTTTTTTACGGGGTCTATATCAGAACATCGAAAACTATAAATAGTGAACGACCTAAAGGTCGAAAATGCCAGACCTCAGACTCGCTATTGTGGAGGGGCTGTGCCCCCCCACCCCCACTAAATATATATATATATATATATATATATATATCAACTCCGAGATTGCACTACAGTGAGGAAAAGGCAAATATTCTGATCTTCACTGTATTGCGATCTCACAAAAAGCATATCGAGTTCTGGCATTTTTGGCCTTTAGGTTGTTCACTATTTCTAGTTTTCGATGTTCTGATAGGAACCCCCTTTTTACATACTTCAGAGCCATATAAATGTCCTCCCAATTGTTCCTTTGTATATTGCCTTTCTATTCTGTATTTTCTAACTACATGGCTTCATCCCATTCTTTTACCTTTCCCTCCATCTCCTCATTGTTGGTTCCCAGTACCTTGGTTTCTTTCCTGAATTTTTCCAATACATTCTAGCCCCCTCTTACTTATTTTCTGTGCCCCTACAAGTGTTTAGTGCTTTTATTTCTGTAAAGTGCATTTATTTTCTGTCACAGTCCTGTTTTTTACTTTTACAAGGTTTTGATGTGTTTGAGTTGGTGGTTTGGGTTTCTGATGCTTTGTGTTTTTTCATTAGTATTTCTATGTTTACTAATTTTCCCCTGCTAAATGACTTCAAGATGGTGGCAGTTTGAAATTTGATATCTGTGAGGAAAAGGGATCTTTGACTGTATTTGAAATCTAGGTGGCCTATGGGACCGTTCATTAATCTTCTGTCATGCTTAGGAACAGATTTGATATAGTCGAAAAAAAGTTCTTCCCATGCTATATATCTTATATTAGCACAAGTGGATCTGCCAATGTAAGAGGGATGTAAGAACATGCCAAATCTCAGAGCTTTTATTAGATCACTGTTGAAATATCCATTACATTTTGGATGATTGCCAAAGTCTAGAAGAAAGGGTGGATAGAAATAAATAAAAAAATAAAAATAAGAATGTTTGTATGGAGAAAGACCAGAGTCCAGTTACAATTATTCACAGAAAAGTAGGCCTGGCTCTAGAAATAATATCCAGCTTCTAGTGCTTGCAAATGTATTAAGAGAGAACTTCATAATTATTCCCAAAATGGATACAGAATCCACACCATTCCAGAAAGCCCTACGTGTGGCAACTGTTCCAGAAAAATGACCCTTGACATACTCAGGAGGATCTGTCATATGGCTAGTATAGCAGAGATGAATGGAGAGGGAAAGCCATCTAGATGTAGTTTGTTTAGAAGCTGTCACCCCCCCCCCCCACACACACACACACATTTTTTTAAACCTTGTAACATATAAAATGTTTGTTGCATTTTATGAAGTCTTTAGTTTTGTCGAGATATTTCCATTGTGAACATCCAGGCAATGAATCATTTTTTTCTTCCTTTTTTCATGAACTGGATAGTTTAGGGTTAAATTTGAAGACAAATTTATGAGTAAAAGAATGATTTGTCCACAGACTGGGTGTACTTGTGAAAAAAAATCTAAATGGGCTAAATAGGCATAAGGGCATGTAGTTCAAATACCCATCTAGCAGAGGTTAGAGCTACCAGCATTTGGTATTCCCAGCTTAAAGACTTTAGAGAAATGCTAGTTGCTGATTCAAAGGCATGCAGATTTTTCTAAAACGAAGTTCATATCCCAAGAAAAAGCCACTTTTTTGCTTGGTGGTCTGTTTTGTAGCCTACCCCCCCCCCCCCCCCCACACACACACACTCCCCATTTTTTTTAATTTGACTTGGTGTACAAGAAGAAAGAGTAGGATCCAATTTCAGGCAAGCAACTGACATGGTTGCTGGAGAACTGGCAGTACCCCTGCTTGAGATGACTCTGTTCTCTCTTTTGGCACCAAAGAGAAAAAATATTTTCCATTTGGATAAGTAAGATTTCCTAGTAGCAATTTTTTCTTGCCTCCTTTAGTACTTGTTGCACATCCTTAGGAAAAAAAATTCCTAAAAGGATCAAACACCTATCATCCATACTGTTAGATTGAAATTTTGAATATTAGGATGAACCACAGATCTGTTCTGTGCAATTTCACTGTGTGATGACGTTTTAGGTAATTGCCCCTGTCCAGTTGCATGAGAAGGGACATCCAATGTTGTTTGGGCCAGAATGTGGTCAACAGTATCATCTTTGCCAAGTCCTTCCTGATCTTTCGAAGGACTTAGGAAATGGGAGGAAAGGGAGAATACAGAAAGGTACATACCTGTCCAGGGGATTGCAAAAGCATCTGTCCTTCAAGCCTCTTTGCAAGGTGTCTTGAAACAGAATTATTCAGTTGCCTGTTCATATTGGAGGAAAACAGGCTCTATCCTGGATCAGATGTGGCATCCACCCCCTCAACTTTTAAGTTGAGAAACAAAAAAAAAAAAAAAAAAGCTGTTCTCCCTTTTTAAACTGTAGCAAGAGGTACTTCATTTTATGTCTCCCTCACACACGGCATTAAAGCTTTTCATTTCTGACTTCAAATGCCAGTAATGCACTGAAGAATGATCAGTTTCTTCTGACTGAGCCCCGTAACACTTTGTGCATGAGGTAGCTGGCCTTTGCCCCATCCCTACTATGCCAGTGTCATGGATTTGCTCAATGCTTCTACTATTGTGTTTTGCTCTGAAGGAATACATTTTGCTGAATTGCTATTTCCCCAGGTACTCAGGGACAGCTTGCAGAGAGGGTATGATCGTGTTACTTCTTGTACCACATCACAGAGTGCGCCTGCAGACCAAACTTGATTTAGGGCTTTCAGAGCTTTTATGCGAGTCATCACCTCTTTTAGATTGATGCATTTGCCTTGTGTTGCAATTCTTAGATGCCCTACAGCTGTCACCCTGAGAGTTAGACTTCAAGCAATGTCTGAGGTATTTGTGGTAGCTGTGTTTGAGTGGCTAAGAGGAGAGAATGGCATCCCTTGGTTGGATAGGACTTACTTTACCCACCAGCAGAGTTCCATCTTCACAAAGTTGAGAAATGGAACTGGGAAAGATAGTGATTGAGAGCATTAAGCCCAAACTTATTTCAGAAACCACTACATGTTTCTGATGTGAAATGTGGTATGCTGAATTATGACAGAGAAAGATGCTATGAAAGTCAGAATTCTGTTTTACTCTCTTGCAACAGTGTTGAGAGAAACTGATTAAGTGCTCCTGATGTGTGATCTGAACCTCACTTATGACATAAACATAATGTGTTGGAGAGAGAGATAAGTGTCCCAAATGATCCTCACACTATGGAATAGGATCCCCATCCATGTAAATCAGAGTTCATCCCTGTCTGTATTCAAACAATACCTTGACAGTTGGATAGAAATTCATACATTTACCCCTGGTCTGGCCCCCATGTCTCTTATGGACAGAGGCTGAACGTAAAAAAAGCATCATTCTTACTAGCACCCCCGACAAATCCCTTAGTTACTGCCCATATAGACATCCAAAATACTCTGGATCTAAATAGGTTTGGAGTGCACAGCTAGGCTTGTAGGACCCCCAGTGGTCATTAGCCTGGTAACCTATGAACCTATTTGTGTATATTTTTCTGGAGGAAGTAATACAGTTATAATAGCGATGTCTAACAGACAATCCAAAAAAAAGTCTGCAAGTCGGAATAATTGAGTATATTTTTGTTTTTAGATTCAGATTTTGGAATAAGGCAAGACACTTTTAGATTTAGGGTGAAAGCCAAATTGCAGAAAAGATTCATAGTGAACTGTAGAGCCAATTGAGAGTTGAGACTGGTTGATGCTAATGTCAGTTAATCATCCAGATAGGAAAGATGTATATGCCTTGAAGTATGCAAAAGGCCATCACTGAGGCAAGGGATTTTGTGAATACCTGGGGTGGCAGAAAGATAAAAAGGCAAAGAAGTAAATTGAAAAAACAATTCCAATACAAATAATATTGTATGTGATATTCACTTCTTTTGAATAGAAATAAATATGCAAGTAAGCATCTTTTAGATCTAAAGTGACAAGAAGAGGAAAATAGTTTCAAAAGTCAAATTTTTGAACCTTGAAATGAGGAGAAAAGAGTTTAGACAGAGTGTGTCCAGAATGTGCCTCCAGGTTCCTTCTTTCATGGGAACCACAAAAGTCTTGAGTAAAATCATTTTTCCTATTGGCCTGAGGGGACTGTATGGCCTTCTGCGATAGTAAAGTAAATCTACAATAATTAAAGGCATAAGCTGAAGTTGGTCTTTTAAGGGCTGAGGGATACCTGATGAAAAAGTGGGAGATGCCCATTTTAGTATGTAACTTTGCTCTACCATACTTAACCAAGAAGCTGTGGATGTTCATCATGTTTCACTGTTGCAGTCATTACACTTGGGTATCCTGCTGGCAGGCTACCTGCAGTCGGCCTGAATTCCAAAGTCCTGGTCTGGCGTTGGTTGCTGTCACCTCTTCCCTGACGTCAGTGCGCCAGGGGTATAAATGATGCAGCAGACGCCATTTTCTTCAGTCTTTCTTGCCGCGTGGTGCCCGAAGCACAAGCAGTTCGCAAGTGCCGGTCGGCCGACTCCTGAGATTTTCGAAATCGAATTTCAGATCCAAAGTCTTCAATAAAGCTAAGTACCCCATTGGGGAAACGTTTTTCTTGCTCCAGACCGATGTCAGAAAAAGGTAACAATTGTATTTCTTGTGGGAAGCAAATACCTCATAAGGATTTTCATTCTTACTCTATTCCTTGCCTAGGACCTGACCACGACGTTGCTAGTTGTCGGTTTTGTGCTAGATTTAACCAACGCACTATTAAGCGTCGGTACAATTTTGCTTTCCATTATTTTGGCAGAAGGTTTAACTATATAATGCCTTCAGAACAACCGACGACCGCAATTCATAAAAAAACGCAAGGATAAAGACAAGGACAAGCATCCGAGGTCCAAAACCAACGAAGCCTCTTCTAGGCCAGTCGCCGGTGCTCAGTGAGGCGCTTTCACAGCCCCTGACTCCTGCTACCTCAGAGCCACACAGCCTGCCTCCGACTCCCACGTGGAGACAGCTAGGCCTCTGGATACTCAAGGTATTGGCCCTTCAGAAATTAATCCCTCAGATGGGTCCGGAGCCACTGAGCAGGCATCGACTTCTGAGGGTGTCTTCAGACCTACTCAACTTTATATAAAGCCTAATTCAGCACCCAAGACAAAGTCTAAACCAGTTTTAAAGGCAAGAAAACCAGTACAGCATTCTCCAGGACAGACTTCTATGCCTAAGAAACAGATGCTCAAAATGGCCGAAGACCTAATTACTTTGATCAGGGGTTCCCATCCCCCTCCTGGTAAGAGGCCTAGGCAAGACACTGAATACGAGTCCTCTGATCAGGTTTCCATTTCCTCTGATTCCTCTTCTGACCAGGGATATTCTATTCCTCCCTATGAGGATTCTGATGCCGAAGATTCTATTCCTTCAGCTTCTCCTCCTGAGGACTATTTTTTGGGGAAACCTGCATACCATGAGGGAGCATTTCCACTGGGAGAACCAAGATTATTCTGATTCTAAGAAGAGACTTTGAGACTTTCTTTTACTTCCTCAGCACAGACCTCTTGCAATTCCCCCTGTTCTAGACATAGTGGATGATGTATTTTCAGAGTCCGGCCATTCTCCAGACTCTTTACCTCCTGCTCCTTTTAAGCCGGAAAGATACTACAGGGTTCCAGACTCCCATAAATTTCTTTACAAAAATCCTGCTGCTGACCCAGAAACTATTTTACAGGATCTCAAAGGGGTCTAAGCTGCCTCTATTAAAAACCCTGTCTCCTCAGATAGCGATTCTAGGGCTTTGGACAGATGGGGGAAAATAGTTTACACTTCTGCTACCTTGGCTGTAAGGGCTTTAAATTGTCAATTTCATATGCTCAAATATCAGCAATACTTAATGTCTTTGTTAAAACAAAAAATGTTGGCAAATTCTGAATGTTCTGAAAACAAAGATTTGCAGGATTTATTGCATGCAGCTGAACAAGTGGGAAAACATACTTTGCAATGTGGCTATGATTCACTGGAGGCCTCGTGCAGGGCCGCTGTTACAGGTTCTGTTATTAGAAGGCATGCTTAGTTAAAGGAACAGAATCTGCCTGATCATGTTAAAGCAAAATTATTGGATGCTCCATTACAGCATGATACTTTGCTTGGTGTTAAGGCAGAAGAGGTGTTGAAGAAAATGGAGGATAAGGCTAAATCTATGCAGACAGTTAAGGATTTCTTACAGGTACAGCCACCCAGATTTAGCAGGAACTGGCCTTCTAAGAATTGGTCCTTTCCAGTGTTAGACAGACCACAAAGAGGCAGATTCAGACGCCCTAGAGGCAGGCAACAGCCCCAGGGCTCATACAGGCCCAAACAATGGGGTGCTTCTACCTCCAAAAGCGGAGAAGACTAATCACAGCCTTCTAGAAAACAGTCCCAATGACTTCCCTCTGCCAATGCCAAGCACTTATTTTTTGGCAGCGCTTTTAGGAGGAAAGCTAGCACTTTTTCAACAAAACTGGCACAAGATCTCCCAGGACAAATGGGTCTTAGTTTCTCAGGGTTACAGGTTCTACTTTCACACCCTTCCAAAGGCAAAAGGTATGCCAGACCTGCCACACAATCAATGGGTAGAGACACAAAAACAAGTTTCATCTCTCATGGACATGGGGGCTATTCAGCCAGTGCCACAATGAGCAAGGACAAGGATTTTACTCAAGACTTTTCTTAGTTCCAAGAAAGGACAAAGCCTGGAGACCAATTCTGAACCTGTCTATTCTAAATACTTTTCTGGACATCCCAAAATTCAAAATGTTAACTCTACAGCAGCTTCTGCCCATGCTGGACAAGAAGGCTTGGCTTGTAACTTTGGACCTCAAAGAGGCATACCTGCATGTCCCAATCAGACAGTCTTGCAGAAGATACCTCAGATTCATAGCTGACTCAATGCACTACCAATTCTCTGCACTGCCCTTTGGCTTATCTACTGCGCCCAGGGTCTTCACAAAATGTCTGGCACCAGTAATTGCATTTTGCAGACAAAGAGGAATTCAAATAAATCCCTACTTGGACAACTGCCTTATTCAAGCAAAGACCAAAGATATTCTACTACAGTATCTGGCATTTGTAAAAAGATTACTAATTTGCCTAGGGTACACAGTAAACAAAAAGAAATCAAACTAGTACCCTCTCAAGAGATAATATTCCTGGGTGCAAGCTTAAATACAACTGCCCATATGACTTACCTCATGCCAGACAGTCAAAGGCAACTGACTTCTTACTTCAAAAACATGGCAATAAAGACCCAGTTATGTGCAAGAAAAATTCAGCAGGCTCTGGGCTTCATGGCATCCTGCATTCTACTAATTCCATATGCAAGACTGCATATGAGGAAGCTACAATGGTATCTAAAAAGTGTTTGGACTCAACATTGCCACAGCCTGGAAACAGAAATTACTCTCATTCCCTGCCTGCAACAGGAATTTCAATGGTGGGCACAGGCCTGTCACCACAACAAGGGACAGCCATTCACCTTACCTACTGCCAGGCAGACACTAACAACAAATGCATCAGATTATGCTTGGGGGGCGCACATGGCAGGAAAATGTATTCAGGGCACATGGCCCACAAACCAAATGCATCTTCATATCAATCAAAAAGAGATGTTAGCTGTACAAAATGCCCTGACAGCCTTCAAGGACCTACTTCATCCATAACAACTACTGATAAAGACGGACAATACTACAGTCATGTGGTACATAAGCAAGGGGGCACCCATTCCCACCCCCTCTGCAGACAAGTCATGACTTTGTGGAACACAGCATTGACTTATCAAGTACATCTGCAAGCACAATTCCTGCCAGGAAAGACAAATACTTTGGCAGACAAACTAAGTAGAAAGCTCATGGATCCTCACGAGTGGAAACTAGATCCACAAATCTTCAACATGATAACAGGGAAATGGGGATGCCCAGACATAGATCTATTTGCCTCCCCTCACAACTGCCAGCTACAGAGATTCTGCACTCGGACTTATCACAAGCAAGCATGGAAAGTGGACGCCCTTTCATTCAGCTGGAAAGCCCTTACTGTATATGCCTTCCCCCCCCTCTCCAAGGTACTCCTAAAGGTCAGACAAGTGAAGCCAAAAATGATACTGAGTGTCCCAGACTGGCCACGCCAGCACTGGTACCCAATCCTAAAGAGCTTGTCTCAAGGCCCAGCCTGGACATTGCCTCTAATACCTCATTTGCTGACCCAACAAAACAATCAGATCCTACACAGCCAACTCAGAACCCTAAATCTGGCTGCATGGCGGATAATGTAATCATTCAGAACACACACCTCTCTAAAGCAGTTATGGATGTTATTTTGGAGGCCAGGAGGCCCAGCACCAGAAAATCTTATGCAGAAAAATGAGAGAGATTCTGTGCTTGGAACCAAGCACAGGGAATTGACACGCTTGTACCAAATATTCCTCAGATTTTGCAATACCTAACTGAGATGCTGGACAAAGGCCTATCCTTCTCATCAATTAAGATCCATGCCTCTGCCATTTCAGCTCATTACAATACGGACCCACCTATTTTTTCTCATCCACTGCTAAGACAAGTTTCTCAGAGGGGCCAAAAACATAAGACCTCCAAGGAGAGCTCCAATACCTGCATGGGACCTCAATTTTGTTTTGAAAAAACTCATACTGCCTCCTTTTGAGCCAGCCAATACAGCAGAGATAAATACTTGTCATGGAAAACAGCTCTTCTCCTAGCAATAACTTCAGCAAGAAGAGTCTCAGAGTTGCAGGCACTAATGGCTGTGGAACCTTTTATTATTTTCCATCAGGACAGGGTTTCCTCTCAGGACAAACCTGACATTTATGCCTAAGGTAGTGTCCAGTGTGGCTCTTAACCAAACCATACATTTGCCTACCTTTTATCCAAACCCACAGAATAAGGGGGAGAGACTTCTGCATTCTTTTGACATACACAGACAGCTACGGTTTTACTTGGGCAAAACTAAAGCTTTCAGAAAGACTGAGCAACTCTTAGTGGCATATACTGCAGGATCCCAAGGAGAAGCCATTTCAAAGCAGACTATTTCAAAATGGATAGGCCACTGCATTCGTTTCTGCTATTCACAACATGGCAAATCAGTGCCCAAGGGCATCAGGCCACATTCTACCAGAGCAGCAGCCACTTCAGCAGCGTTCCTCAGAGGAGTACCAACCAAGGACATTTTGGAGGCTGCAACATGGACTTCAGTGCACACTTTTACAAAGCACTACCATTTACCTCTTAAATCTAAATCCAGAGCAGGCTTTGCCACTGCGGTTCTGCAGGGCCTCATAGCCACTCCAAACTCTATTTAGGTCCAGCCACCCAACCTCAGCTTTGGGATTCAACCCAAGTGTAATGACTGCAACAGTGAAACACGATGAACAAAGTACAGTTGTGTACCTACCATAAATGTAAATGTTTGAGTGTATTCACTGTTGCAGTCCAGGTTACCCTCCCACTATCCCCCTTTTTTCTTTGCTGGGACTTATCTGTACCTCTCTATTCTATACAACCTATGTGGTGTATTTGCTTGTAGATGAAGGTTATGTGCATGCTTTTTTATGATCATAACATTTACAGCCTACCCTTTTGGGGGCACCTGACATCTGGGGCAAGAAAAACTGAAGAAAATGGCGTTGGCTGCATCATTTATACACCTGGCACACTGACGTCAGGGAAGAAGTGACAGCAACCGACGCCGGACCAGGACTTTGGAATTCAGGCTGACTGCCAGCAGGATAACCCAAGTGTAATGACTGCAACAGTGAATACACTCGAACATCTGCATTTATGGTAGGTACACAACTGTACTTTATTAATTTCCAGGAAGGAAAGCATAAAGTTTCCCTGCAATTTTCAGAGGAAGGCCAGAGTGGGGAGGGGATGGAGAAGGATAGATGACAAGGATAGTTGGAAAGTTTTACTTTAGGAGCTGTATACTTGGGACCCATTAGATTTATTTTCAGAGTCAAATTGTGACCTCCTTTTGAACTACTGTTTTCCAGATTTTTGCTGGCTATGTTTGAAGGGTTTACAAACAAGGGCCAGGACTGGAAGAGAGAGTTCCTTTGAAGTTTAGGAAATGTAAAAAAAATATAGCTTTTTGACTACCTTGGATGACTGTTTACCCAACTTTTTGAAAACATTTGAAGAAGTGTTACCAAACAGGAAGTGTTTGTCAGGGAGTATTTAACAATTGTTCTTTCACATCATCAGGAAAGGACTGTAAGCCTTAACTAAGCATGCCTTCTCATAAATGTCCCAGTTACAGCAGCCCTGGATGATACATCATACATAGTGTTATAGCCACATTCAGTTGTGTGCTTAACTACCTAAAAGGCAGAGCAAACATGTGCATAACATTACATTTCAAATCAGAATAAGGAAGATTGGCAAAGGTATGTGCCTAAAATAAATAGAACGTTAGACATATGGGTTTAACAGTTCTAAATGCTAAAGTTTTTCACACCTTTCAAGTGCTTTGCTGGCTTTATTATTACGGATTGGGTTACAACAGGGAAAGGTTATTACACCTTTTCATCATCCAAAGATGCAACAGGGTCAGCAGAGGGATCTTTATAGAAAAGTTTGTGCAAGTTAGAAACCCATTAGAACCTGTCAGACTTTTTAGATAGAAGCTGACTCTGGTAATATAGATGTGTTAGCAAAGCTATCTTCTACAACCTCCAGACCTGTGGGTATAGACAGAGGCTGAGCAGTGTCCTTATTCAGCAATTCACAGTACCTTGGCTAGAAGTTAGAATCTTTTTGTATCCATCCCATTTGAAATGCTCTTTCATATTAACTATTCTGCCACTAAAAGGCATGCCATCATTAGAAGAGTCATCCTCATTAGAAGAGTCAGATAATGTATACTCTGCCTCATATTCATCCCTGTGGAAGAGAGAATTTGGGAGGCCTAATCAAGCCCTTCATTATCAGAATCACAGAAAACCTCCTCCTTTTCAGAAGATGAAGGAACTTTCCCAGTCTTAATAGGGATAGAAGTGCAAGCTAAAGAAGCATGCAGGGAATCTTGAAGAGACTGATTAGTTTTAAACAGTCCTTGAGCAAAATTAAACCAATCATCTCTGTTCTCATCATGACTGGAAGGGGTAGCCATTGTATATTTTCTGTGAATGTTTCTTTAGGGTGTCAAGAAGTTTAGCTTTCAGGTTGAAACTATAGGCCTGACCTCCATGAACAAACCTTCAGCATCCTCCCTTACAAGAACCTGATGAACACTTCTCACCCTTGGATAAACTTTGGATAAAATAATCTATGGTTCTCGCTGCCCTGCTATCTCAGCTGAATATACGATCTGATTGGATGCCTGAGAATCTTCATACCAGCCTCCAAAGGAGTCATGCTAGAGGGTCCTGGAGAAGCAAGTAGGCTGTCTGGGGACAGCAAATGCTCCTCTTCGCTCACAGGAGCAGTCAGTCACAGACCATACAAAACAGGAAGATGTACAGTTTTCATTAATCACCTCTTTCTTTAACCTGAGACAGAAGGTACAAAGCAAAGCAGGATGATGTCATGGCTGCTCACATAAAGTCCTGAAGATGTCTATTTTATAGAGAAATGCAAAGGAAGTGTAGCCTATTCCTAACATTCTTTGGAGCAAACTGACAAATGTAATGGAATTTAATGTGTTCAGCATCAAAACAAAACAATTAGATACAGTATGAGTCCCTTTAATGGTATGTGGCATCCTCACTCACACTTTGTTTTTCTGATAGACATAAGGTTTCTGTCAAAAAAAAAATAAGAAAAGTGAAGGGTCCCCAGCTGGGTACTTATGTGCCTGAGGATTTTGAGCTGAAGCTGACCATACCAAAACATCAGACATGATGATGATGAGGGTCTGCATACACAGACTAGACAAGAAAGGTCTTGAGTTTTGGCATGGCCTTATGTCTCTCATACTGGCATTGTTGTCTTGTACAAATATTGGTTATATGGTGAGTGAAAAAGGTGCCTGAAGCTTCGTAGACTGATCAGATGTATGATATCCTTCGTAAGATATGTCCCATATGTAATGGCTACTGGAATAGTGATCTAAAGAAGAACATCAGTAATTCTGAGCACTTTGAGGGATTTAATAAAAGAGCCTTTTTAAATAAATAGCACTGTTTTAAATGCCTTTTCTTTTTACAATATAAGTTATATAAAACGGAAAAGAAAAGGTTTGGTAAAGGTTAAATGACAGATCTGTTTTCGTCAAAACTAACAAAAAATAAAGAAATCAAAAAAGAAGCCTGAAAAAATAGATTCTTAAAAGTTAACAGTGTCTTCCACCTTTGGTTATAATGGTAATAGTTATGAAAGACACCTTCCACAGGAAACCCCCTATGTGGAGTGATTGCCTTGATTACAAGGAAGAAAAAAAAAAGTCCCTTTTACCAATGAGCATTATGGCTGTAAGGAATACCTTCACTTTCATGGACATCTGTACAGCAGAAACATCCAGTCTTTCTCCAGAGAGGGGTGCCCAATAAAGGAGTTCTTCATGGTTTATAATAAAACTGCTGAAGAGGGTATAAAATGGTTACCAAGCACTATTCATGACTGTCCTCAGTCAGGCCTTTACCGCTGTAGCTAATAAAAACATCTCCAGGCCATAGCTTTAGGTTACATTAATTTATGGGTAATTATTTTTAGGTAGTGCATGGTGGAGGCTGAGATGCTTTTGCGTAGTCAGTTCAGAGCAGGCTGAACTGCCTGTAGGTCAACCTGTGAAGGATCATCATGGGTCCCTTGGACTTTTGTCCTTGTAACTGTCTTTTTTCAAAAAAAAAAATGCTAAATATCTTTCCACTTATTTGAGGAGGTGAACTTTATACAATGCAGCTGTGGTCATGAATTCTGATTATAACTACCATCAGTGTTTTCCGTAGGTCAACTCCCACCATAGCTATTGTACTCCAGATGTTAACTTTGGAGAAATGTTTGAGTTTGATTTATGTTCATAAGGTTAAAGATGTCTCCACCAAAAGAAAATGTGCCAAAAAGATGTGAGATCAGAGTACTCACAATCTCCTTTGTTCACATAATTTTATAATAATTAATGAGGTTCCAGTTTCACAACTCCTCTCCATTTGTGTGAGCAGATAGATTATGTAGCATTTTGAAATTGGTAGGACCTTTCTAAGGACATAAGAAAAGATGAAGCTACACTTTCCCATAGTCCCTTACATTACTATGCAAATGCAGCTGCAGTTTTCATTCCTACTACCTCGCAAAACTTGAGGGCACTAGAAATTTAATGCAAGGGTGTGTACATCTTCTGACCTGGTAGTCAGTGCCATAAATTATGTGGATCACTTGTTAAATACTAACTGAGCCATTTAAAAGGATATACATTAGTCTGAAATTCTTCTGTTACTCCAGTATCATACAGGGCACAAACTGGTTTATTTCATAAGAAGTTACTAGGCTATTGGCCTTGAGGCCCTTACAAGCCTAGCCAAGAATTTAGCCAATGTTCCAACAAGTCAGCTCCCAATGCCACTGTCCAGCAGGGATACGGGTGGAATCCCAGGGGTATATTTTCAGTTCCCCATCTAGTTATCCAGGTTGCACTTAAAAAGGCTTAATGAAGTACTCTGCTTGATGTGACAAGGGAGTTGGTTCTACAAAAGGGGGGGTCTCTGGGACACAAATCTGTCCCACAAAGTCCTATTGATGTCACAGACCAGGTGGAGATTGTGTGTGCAGATTACTCAAGTGGAGCTTGACTTGTGGATATGCAGCAGTCCCATCAAGGTGGGGTCTGAGATTGCTTTGTATGCCAGACAGAGGTCCCCTCTGAGGAGTCTGTAGGAGACTGAGTAGAGGGACAGGCCCTTTAGCTTATCTGTGTAGGGTAGATGTTTGAGGTCCTGGATTCTCCTAGTGAGGAACCTCTGTGGTCTCTCCAGCTGCTACATGTGCTTTATGAGATACAGGCTGAAAGGGGCATTGTACTCAATAATGGGTCTTATAAGGGAAGAATACAAGGATGTTATGACCACTTTGTCCCCTGGATGAGATACCCTTGCTAATGAGGTGGGTCATGTAGAAAGCTTTCCTTACAATGGAGGCAATATGGTGGTCAACAGTCAGTTTGCTATCAACCTGGGTGCCCGAGTCTCTCTCACCTGACTGTGTGCTTAGGACCTTATTATTAATGTGATAAATTATGGGGACATCACTCTTCGCAAAGGGGATGATGATGCATTTTTGGCATTCAGTTTGAGGCCATGTTTCTGGCACCAGTCATTTGGGTGAGACCCCCTTGAAGGATGTCTACTTCACTAGGGGGAATGGATGACAGCACCCAGCTTGCAGTCATCTGCAAACTTGATCAGCCATAGTGCACTGGTTTTGGCCTGCACCTCAGAAAAGTATATCCCAAACAACACAGGCCCCAAGACCAATGATAACAATGGCATACACATTACAGTGGTGTATGCAAATCTAATAGATATCTAAATGAAGTTAGCAGAGATGTTGTTAAACATATGTAAGCTTTCTTGAGTATGTATAAAACCCTTTCTTGATACTACTTGTCTGTATAACTTTAATAAAAAAATTCATTTTGTAGCTAGGAGGGGCTGACACAAACAACTGGTGTCGGAGTCATGGACTAAAACTAAATGCCAAGAAATGCATAATAGTATCCTTTGGGAAGTCATCCATCCCTGATAACTATCACATTGACAACACACCCCTTAGAGTTGACCAAGTAGTCAGGGACTAGTGACACAGATAGATAGTAATGTAGCCTTTGATCATCATCATCATGTGTCTACAGTGGCGAGGAAATCATTCTATGTTGCGCAACTTGTATACAAAGGTATGGCATCTAAGTCTAAGTAAGTCATTGTTCCACTGTATTCGGCATTCATCAGACCTATCATTGAGTACAATCCCCCCTTTGGTATGTATCTAACCAGGCATATCCACCAACTGAAACGTCCACAGAGGTTCCTCACTAAAATAATACAAGGTTTGAGTAATATGTCCTATGCAGACCACCTCAAAGCCCTATCCCTGTATTCTGCCTCCTACAGGCTTTTGAGGGGAGATCTATGCCTGGCATACAGGGTATTGTCAGACCCCACTCTGATGGACCTCCTGCATATCCACAAAACAAACAGTACCAGAATTACCCATTCTAAAGACTTAAAACCTTGCCATGCTATATAAATAGGACCTGCTGGAGAGAGAGGTATGTATCCCAGAGACTACCCCATCCATGTGAAGCAGAGTTCCTCCCTAATCCAATTCAAGTGCAACTTGGACAATTGGATGGGAAACCAGAAATTCTTCCCTGGTTTGGCATATATGTCTCTGACGCAAACAGGTAATCTGTAAATGGTTCATCTCCCAGGCCCATGCTTACACTTATCAAGGGTATCAGAACTTGTTAGAGATTTGGGATGCATGGCTAGTCTTAAAAAGGCCCTTGTGATCATTAGCCTAGTAAACACCTATGAACCTAAAAGAGTGGTAAAACTACATTAAGCAAATTCTTCATACCCTTCTGCATTAGTATAACAGAATTTTCTCAACTTCCAAAAAGACCTAGCCACCCCTTCCCCCCACAGCACCTTCCAGTCCCCTAAATTCATTTGTACCTCCCCCTTTACCTCTTGTCCTACTCTACCCCACCATCCTTTTTCCCCTCTCCCATCCTCTAAAGACACAGCTGCATGATTTATTGAGTCCTAAGCACACATATTAAGCTCCCCCATTTCTCTTTTCTAATTAACTGCTAATCTTACTAATGTACATTTTTAGTTGACCTTTACTGTCTTTTAATAACCTTTTTATATATATATATATATATATATATATATATATATATATATATATATATATATATATATATATACAAAGGTCTACCTAAATATCCTTGTAGATGTTCTTTTTAACTATACTAATTTTCTTTGTAATGTACACAATCAGCCTACCAACATTGGAATTAGGTAACCTAACTGAACAAACCTATTTATCTCTGTATTTCTTGGTTTCAAAACTACTATAAATGAAATTCAACTGCCTATATGTCAATAAGGCTACCTTGTAAAAATATAAATGAACCACAACCAATGCAGATAAATCAAAGTACCACAAACTGCAGATCAGCAACACGAAATATAAGAAAAAAGATTTAATGAAATCCAAATCACATGAAACTTCTCTAGCGCCTCGGCCACTTGCCTTTAACAGAGTATATCTAACCATATACATCAAGTGTATTTATATATTTAACAATGCTCATATTAATCAATTAAACAATTAATTAAAGCATTAAACAATAAAACCTTAAAGGTATAACATTCACACACAACTTTTCCATACACATTCTTGATCAAGTCCCATAGGGTTCATTGTATTAAAGTTTAAAATCAAGAATGCTTCCTTTTTTCTTAAAATATATTTAATAAGTTCTTCATTCATAAATCTACTATTCACAATACTATCTAAAACTGTTACTACTAGCCCATCTGGGCTCCCCTTATGATACTTATTAAAATGTATAGCTACAGGACTAGTCTGTTTATTATTTTTAATGTCCCTGATATGTTCTTTTATTCTACATGAGAATTGTCTTTTAGGTTTTCCAATATAAAATTTATTACAGGGGCATTTAAGTCCATATATAACTTTTTCAGTTTTACAATTAAAATATCCATTAGTTTGAAAATCAATACCATTAATTTTAGTAAAATTCCCACTAATATATTTACAAATACTACATCTCCCACATGCTACTGTACCTCTTATATCAATTGTTTTTACTACAGTACTATTAGGCATATGAAATCTGCTATGAACTATAAAATCTTTTATATTCCTACCTCTTTTAAAGGAGAAACACAACCTTTTATGTTCTAAACAATCAAATTCTCCCTAACTATTTTCCAACTAAGGCTACCTTGTAACTTTGTAAGCGATACACACCTATGTAAATGCAATGACAACTGTACTTACACTTTGTCAAATGTTTTTGGTTTGTGGAGCTTTTCTTTCTGGGCCTCCACTTAAAATGGAGCAGAAAAGTTAACACTTGGATGCTGTTCCCATCTGCTACCTCACTATTTGTAGGTAGGCATTCCATTTTTTTTTTTTTTTATATGTCCGCCAAAGCTAGCAGCAGATTACTTTCGGTAAGGGAGTTCTAGAGATCATTTTCAAGGGCACTGCAGTATAATTTCCCCCAAAATGAATATCAAGACTAGTTCACAGCAGCTTCAAATAACTTTTATTGTAAACCTACAGGTTCTAAGAAGGAAGGCAGTGCAGAGGGTCCAAGTCACTAGAATGAAAGATAGTCATTCAAAATATTATATAGTTCATAGGAGCTTAGATCTTGATGGTAGATAAGGACTGACATATCTGCCTGATTCTTTTCTTTTTGGTGAAGTTGCAGATCTTAATACCAGCTACCTACCTGTCTTCCTCCTTTCAGAAGACATACCTTATGTCTGACACATACATTTCCTCCATTGTTTGACCCCAAAATGAATGCAAGAGTATTGTTTTAATCATCTACCATTCTTTGTAGGAACAGATTACTCAGAAATCCAGTTATGGTTTCCCAATACCCAACCTAATGCTATTCTCCTCTCTCAAGAAAGTTAAAGCAGGTCAGTCTTGGAGTAAATTTATGGATACCCATCCAGTCATCCAGCTTTAATCTGAAGGATACTGGAATTTCAGTTTGTTTAACTTGTAAGGGAAGTTTGTTCCAGATATTGGGTAGATGTTGCTGGTGGAGATTTACATCCCTACTTCTGGTTTTAATGGAGTTATTTGACTAGCAAAGATACAGGAGTTCAGGGAGGATGGGATCCATAATGGCACAGATCATCCTGTAAGAGCCTATAAGAAACCAAGTAAAGGGATGGCTCTTCCAACCTTTAATGGTAACTTAAGGACTTTAGGTCAACAGTCTTCTTTGTTAGGAACCTCTTTGAGACTTTCTAGTTGCTTAGCATGTCTCAAAAGGTACATCCCAGAAATGAAGGGGAGTGTACTCAATAATTGGTATAATAAGGGATGCATGCAGAGAGGCGATAATGTCTTTTGACCTAAATGATAAAACCTTAAGATATTTGTTGTGGTAAATAGAAAGATTTTCTGGCTACTGTTACCAGTAGAGCAGCTAAGCTGGGGTGAGAGGGGCACCTGCCCTGGGTGGATAGTGTTGGGCATGATTAGGCAATTCCGATAGCTCTCTAATACAGTACTGGCTTTTAAAAGCTGGTATTGTATTTGTGGTAAAACCTGAGTGCTGTAGCACTGTGTGTGTAGTCTACACTGTAGCATTTCTTGCTATATTGTTGCAAGCAGTTTGCTACAGTTTAAAAGTAAAAAAAATGTTTTTCTTTTACTAAAACCTGAGTGCTCTAGCTCTCAGTGCAAGCAGGGTATAAACTGTAACAACTGTTTGCTACATTTATAGTAAGCAGTTTGCTACAGTTTAAAAAAAATAATAATTGAAACCTGAGAGCTATAACACTGTGCAGGCAGGGTATAAACTGTAGCAACTCTTTTCTAAATTTGTAGCAAACAATTTGCTACAGTGTAAAAGAAGAACTTTTTTTTTTTAAACTTGTGTATTGCAGGAGAGTTGAGGGCAGGGCATGGAAACTGGAACTGATTAGCTGGGGCAGGTGGAAAGGAGGCCAGGTCATGCTTCTGGCCCAACTGGTTGGTGTGCCAGTAGAAGGAATATCAGTTTTGTGGGGTTTTTTGTTTGCTCTTCAATGGAAGGGAGGTGATATAGATCTAATATACAAATAAGTAATAAGTCCATCATTTGCAGTGCAATTGGCTGCTTATAGTGAAGTGGGTTTTCTTCCACTCTTCTCTTGAAAAGCTGTGGGTGTGGGCCTCTGGTTCATATTACTGATGCAGGGTGCTGAGTGAACCAGCTATGCTTCTGACTGGTACTATATGGTGGTCAAAGTAGAGGGATTTACTTACCTAGATTCCAAGATCTGACTCTGTTATTTTGGAATTAGGTATTGGAAATGACTAGTGCACCCACAAACAAACAACATAAAAGACTGCTACTGAAAGGAAAGACACATCGGCCACCTAAAATTAAACATGGACACCTTCATTCCTTTAATTAATAAAACGGAACTTCATCAGATAAAATTGCCATTAAAACTTCAACCATAAATAAAAGAGCTAAGCCAATCAAAATACAAAGTCAGTTAAAGAACAAAGCCAGTTAAAGAACCATTCACATAGGATAATATAAAGGTAAAAGGTAGATGAAAATACTTAAAATCAGTAATCTGAAATATATATTTCAAGAACCAGCTATTAACAACTCAGTTTCATGAAAAATCTGAACATTTATATGTTGTCCACTTTCAAAGATAGTAAAGTACTAATAGAAATTATGTCAATCCTTAGAAACTGTGTAGCATTGAATAAAATCTGCCAGTGTATTTCTCTGTATTCAAGGTAGGATGACCACTTTCCTCCCCTGCTGTTTATAACCACTTTTTCTAAAACACAAAAACAAATTTGTTGAAATTCTGACAGTTTGTATGCCTGTATGATGAATTGGTGTTACCCTTTTTGATTGCATAAATATGTTGGTAGACTTTTTCTTTGGTTTTCTGTCTTTCCTATATAAAAAGTAGAACGTGACAAACAAGTTACCATGTAAACCACCCCTCTTGTGTTGCAATAAAAAAAATAGGAAACATTTTAAAATTTCTTATTGTACTATTGGTCTCATAAATGAATATGCATTCTTTGCAGGTGCCACATTTTTTCATCTTAAACATATTTTTCATATTCCTTCCCTCTTCTATAAATGATTTTTGATGCTGGACCAACCTTCGTCAATTCAAAAGATCCAAAGACACCACTCCATTTTTTTTCTATAATGATTCTAATAGAGGAATTTTGATCAAAAGTCAAAATACAAGTTGTACCAGTATCAAAATAATTTTTAACTGGTCTAGGCTGAAAGTCAGGATACCGCAGTAAAGGTGCATAATGAGTGTACCTATCTGTTAAGACTATAGTCCCCTGTTCATCCAACAGGTGTTTGGGATGGGTCTGTATTATAACAATGAACAATCGGATGATCAAATGTTGTTATAATGACCCCTAAAGTGCAAAAACTGAAAACAGCGAACAACCAGAACAGCGATTTTTGTTTCCCCCAGGGAAAAAATCACTGTTCCCAAAAAAAAAAAAAAAACACTAAATGAAACACCCCCCTACTTAAATATACCAACTCCAAGATCGCACTACAGTGAAGGAAATGGCACAACCCAGACAGATGGCCCAACAATTTCTTTCTATGGGAAAAATTCACTATTCCGGCTGTTCGCTAGTTTGCCTGTTTGCAGTGCCAGTGCTAGCATTTTGGGGGCCCCCAGCAAGTTTCAAGTAGGGGGCACTCTACTCAGGAGAATATAAAGAGTGACCGTATTGCTGTTACACCCCCTTCCCTGTCAAGCTCATCCAGCACCATTTTACGCTCACTATAGGGTTACTACATTCAGATCCTTAAGAATTGGTGTGCCAAGGTACACAAACTGACTGGCATTTAGTACCACTGTTACACTATGACAAACTCCCGAAGTACAGCAGGTTTAGCCACTCAGAGGTGCATGCACACAGACTGCATACTCCTCAACTGTACAGATTTTCACAGAATGTCCAGATTTGACTCATTTTTGGTTAGTTCCTCAAAATTTGTAGTTTTCTGGATTTTTTTGTGGCAAATCATTGAGGGGTGAATTCACTAAATAATGACAGACATTTGAGTTTCACTTCATATCATTCAGAAAATCCATGGTAATACAAGATCTTTTATTCTTGCAAAATGTCTAAGAGCAATATTTAAAATGTGTCCCAATTTTTGGGGCTGTCCCCTATTATCTTTGGCTTTGTCCAGATTTTTTTGTGCCAAGGGATTGAGAGCTATGACTGACTGGCATTTAGTAGTAATGTAACATTACGACAAGCCTCTGTACCGCATCAAGGTAGCCAGACCCACAGAGGTACACAAAGACATCCACACTAACTCCCATACATAACAGAGACACACAAGACAAATACAGCTGCAACATTCTCATAGACCCTAACTATGCTCTCTACCTCTCAACACTAACTACAGACAAAGCAAAAAATCATAGAACAAAGTCACAGCATCAGGGATAGTTATAAACATTGACTGTGTGCACAGTACTAGCATAACAGTTTGTATTAGTTAGACATTCATACATTCTGCAACATTCTCAGAGCTGCAAATCCCCCTCTCAATGTTAGGCATTTTATACAATGTAATTTTGAATTAATAAAAATAGTAGAACATATTTTGCAATAGCATGTATTGGGTGAACCCACATTTTTGATGAGGAACAGAACAAAAATACCAGGCAGACATCTAATTGTGCATTAGCATGCATTAAGTCACAAGTACATTCTACATGCTTATATCTTGCGTGACCTCAGTTTTACGAAACAAACAAAAAATACCAGACAAACATTTAAAAACTGTTCAACAGTCTCACAGCCCCCAACCTCTGAATACAGTAACTACAGACAAAGCAAAACAGTATCATAAAACAAAGTCATAGCATCAGGGATAGTTATGAACACTACTGGTATACACATAACTAGCATAATAGGGTTTGTATTAGTATGTATTAAAACATCTGTACATTCTACAACCTTCTCACAGCTGTTAACCCCCCTCCCTATATTAGGCATTTAAAAAAATGTATTATGAATTAATAAAAATAGTGGAACATACTTTGCAGTAGCACGCATTGCACAAATCCACATTTTTGGTGAGGAACAGAACAAAAATACCAGGCAAACTGTGCATTAGCATGCATCAAAACAGCAGCACTACATCTTTAATACAGTGGTTACAGAAAAATTAACTCAAGCTCACGTAAACTGTTTATTTATTTTCCTACTTACCTACTGTTTATTAACAGTATAGATTGGCTGGTCTGTTGAGACTCTTTTCAGACATGACCTAGGCTCAAAGAGCAATGGAGATAGCTGAATACAGAAGCTCATATTAGACACATATATTACATTCAAGCAAAATAAAATAGAACTGCAAAGAAACTGAATAAACAACAAACACCATATACAGATCATGACTGATGAGAATTAGAATTACTTATATAGAGAAGGTTATGATGTAAAACTATTACTTGTAATCTATATATAGTATATGCAATATATGTACTAAAGACTGATGCTATGTCAGTTCGGTGGTGGAATATGGCTATGTTAGTTCAGAAATGCATTTAGGAATAGTCAGTTCATAGTTCTTGACCATTGTTCCTAATTAGTTCCTAGATAGTCAGGTAATATGAATATAGTCCATGAGTGGGTAGGGTTAATCTAAACACTAAATGAAAAGGGTAATTCCAAGCACCAAACTGAATATTTGGCTAGTCTGAAAAAGGCCCACAGGGGCGTTGATCCTACTACTAACCTATGAACTTGCACATGACTCCTTTCTAATGATGAGCTCTCCTTTAGTCTTTTTAAAACCTACAAGGGTATTGTGAGACCATCTCTAGAGTGAATTTATACCACATAGCGGAGTCATGTCTAGAGAAGGCATGCTCTCCAATAGCTGTCTTAAATATGGGCTGGATAAGGGTGTTGTTAACCTCTTGTCTACCTTACAGTATGTAGACTTTTTATCTCTGACCTTTCTGGGCTGTTATGCTGAAGTCTGAGCCTACACAGGCAGCTGACCACAGAAAAGGACTGGAAATGCTAACAGATTTACATGTACATACTGACACACAAGGAAGAGCAGACCAAAGTTTGGCTGCACATGCACATAGGTTGTCTGGTCACTATGTGAGAGCAACAAATCCAACACATTCTCAAACTTGTACCATAGGGACAGTTAAAGCTCCACGTGACAGAATAAAGATATGAGTTTTAAAGTCTTGATTGGAAACCTCATGTATTCTCAAAATGGATTTAAGAAATTAACTTTGAAAGCAAAGCTCAGTAGGTGGATTTCTTAAATTCATTAAAAGAAAAAAAAGAATTTGTTTTATTAAAGATGAGGTTATAATCCTCTATGTAGTTAGGGTAGGGAGCTTTGTGATTTTTATAGTTCGAAACTGGCAAAAAAATTATATATTTTTCTGATATCGGGGGGCACACAAATTTCAGATATGTCGGACTTTAGTTTCACAATGTGCCTGATTCTGAACAGTTTCAAGACTTTGACAGTAATACATACAATTTACAGCTCACAATGCCACTCATTTGTAGCAACTTTAAAGACTATTGAACAGAGACACTTCACTTACAGCCAGTTTCTGGCAGAGCTGAAGCTATGAAAAATTACTGGGTTTCTCCAATCATAAACATCCAGGACCCTTGACAGCCCAATAAATATTTGGAACCATTCAGAAAAAAAAAACAGCCAAAGCAAAATCATACCTCTCAACTACATAGATTTTCACAGAATGTCCAGATTTTTGCCTCATGTTTTGGTCTGTTTCTCATAAAAACTGATTTCTGGCAAATCATTGGGGTTTGCAGTCAGAAAATAATGACAGACATTTTAAGTTTCAGACTTTATACCCTTCAGAAAATTCATGCTAATGCAAAATCTGTTATTATATCAATTTTCTAAGTTTGTAAGAACAGTACTTTTTAAAGTGTCCTTATTTTTGTGCCTTTGTTCTCCCCCATTTTTTATGGTTTTGTCCAGATTTCTTGCTTTAAGAGCTTGAGAGGCATGTCAGTGATATCCAGCAAAAGAAAGTGGCTATGGCAGACAAGTGCATGTTACTGCTGTCTATGATACCAGTCGTCTGCAGATATAGATTTTAAACACTTAGTAATCCAGTTCTCTCTCTTCATTGTGACCTTGATGGAACAGTTAAGTCTTTAACAAACTGGCAGTATAACCCATCAAGTTAACATAGTACTAATCCTTTCATGGTGATTAGTTTCTGCTCATCACCAACACGCTTACAGCTTCCTAGAAGTCCACTGACCTGTAATGTTAAAAAAAAAAAAAAAAACTTGCTTTCCTGGATGCTGCAGCCAATCAGATCCCTTGCTTCACTGAAGCAGATCTGATTGAGTGCAGCTTACTGACAAATCAAAATAAAAAAAAAACATGATGTGGAATATATGGACAATAACGAAATGCCATGGATGTGAATTTTTTTTTAACTATGCTGTTCCATTTTTTATGAGCTGAATGAAAAGAGGACTAACAGCATTCAATCATCTGATCATTCGCTAAACTAAAGTAGACCCGTATGAGATAGTTATTGTTTAAACATTCCCTTTAAAATGTCTAGTTCTTTATAAAAAAAATTCATCGTTGGTAACTAGTCTTGATAATCTGATCATTTGACTCTTTACTAAGTTTTTTTTCTGTCAAAAAGGGTGGTTGCTGTCATAGTGAAGAAAACCGAATAGGTCAGCATTCTATAAAAAATTATTTGAACCATGTATCCTGTTTATTCTTATAACGATGTATGTCCAAGTAATTACAACTCTCATTATAGTATGTGAAAAAGATAAAAAGTTGTTGGTGGTGTTAATGTATTCTACAAAATGTGGAATTCTCTGTATATTGTCGTCCCAGAAAATAGGAATGTCATCCAGCTATCTGTAGTATTTATAAAGAAAATTCCTGTGGGCAGAATCAATAATAAATTTTGTCTCCCACTGCCACAGAACAATGTTGGCAAAGATGGGGGCTGAGGAGGCTCCCATGGCCACTATTTTGGTCTGTTTAAAATATTCCCCCTCAAAGAAGGCAAAATTATTTCTTAATACCATTTCTATAAGTGTTGACAGAACATAGGATTTTATGTGATATTAGATCCCAATGCTTCCATGAAAATATCCATACCTTCTTCGTGGGTGATGACTAAAAATAATTCTTTGACTTCTATACTAAGGAAAATAATGTTCTCTTTAAAAATCACATCTAGCTAAACACTTCAGTAAATGCCAAGAATCCTTAAGCACATGTGCCTTGTCAACAAAAATTCTTTCAGATACAAATCTATAAATTTTGCTAGAGGCTCTGTTTTAGAGCCTCTAGCAGCAAAAATCTGTCTCATGGGAGGTCAGCAATAGGTTTGTGGGCTTTCAAAATCCCAAAGAGGGAATCGGAGGTTTTTCATCTTTCAAATAATTAATTTCATCTGGGTCAAATTGGTATTAAGAAGAGCTCACCAAGTAAAATATCTAACCTGTAGTTAGCAATATTTACCTCATTCAGTGATACTGATGTAAAAAACTCACTGTCATGTAAAAATGTCAACATCTTAGCTACATACAATAGATGGTTCATAATCACAACCCGTCCTCTTTGTCAGGCTTCATGATTCTTCTATCTCTGTTGTTGGACAGCTCTGACAATTTCTTCTCATCCTTGCTTAAATTATTATTATTTTTAACTTTGTGGCATTTTCATGCATAGCTCTTTCACATAGTCTTTCAAATAGTGCTATGGGGTAATAATGGGGAGTTTTAAGTACTAGATCTATGCAAAGTAGAAATAATATAAGAAGCAGGTTTATTGTCCAACAGCAACTTTAAGTTTTCTAGTGAATAATTTAAGATCGTGAATATTGTCTACAAGGTTAGCTTTGTGGTGCAGAATAAAATTAAATCCTTTTTTAAAACAATGCACCATGTTGCTCAGTTAATGAAATATCACTGTAATTATATACCTTAAATCCATCAAATTCAAGAGTAACATTGTCCTCTGAAGTGTCCCTTACTGATGGTAATAGGTACTCTTCCTCCCCTTCCTTCTCAGTTTGCTGGTCGACTGATATCGAAAGTTCACTTGTTAAGTGTGCTTGACCCTAGATGTTGTGTCTGTGACATTGCTTTGTCTCATAGCCTCACCGATCTCCTCAGAAAAGGAGTAAAATCCTAAAAAAAATTTTGACCTTCATGGTCATAAAAAAGGTTTTGTTGAATTAGATCGGCTGAGACCAAAGGAGCAGACAAATCTTTGGTTTCCACCAATGTTGCTTGTAACATTTTGTTTCTGTTCATATTCCTGCCGATCTCTTAGTAACTTTTTTCTTTTCTGTATGTTTTTTTTTTTACATGTTGCTCAACCCTGTTAAAAACTCCCTTGTAATGATCTTCATATGAAGAAAATAATAGATTTTCCATGATGGAACAATGGAGTGAAACAATCTCTGCTCTCAAGCCCACGAAGGAACATTAGGTTTTTTTTTTTTTTGCTTGTTAATGGAAGGGAGAGGCTGTAGATCTAACTGTAGTAATGTGATCAGCTTATTACAGTGATATTTTTTTTCCACTCTTCACTTGAAGAGCTGAGGGGGTGGGGCTGTGCTTCATATTACTAGTGGAGGGCGCTGGTTGAACCACCTATGTTTCTGATTGTTACTACATGGTGGTCAAAGCAGAGGGATTTACTAGAGTCCAAGATCTTTGACCGCATTATTATTTTGATAGTGGGTATTGGCTATATACTGTACATTAAAGGAGCAAGTTCTTTACAAAATGTGACAATACTGGAGTCTTTTGTATTACATTTTAGCCCTTTTTCCATACACCACTTGTTTAAAAGGGTGATTTTTTTGCTGTAATGAGCAAGTCTCATAAAGAGATCTGACAATAATGTCCATTTTGCAGTTAATCAAATGTGTTAATTCCCTCTATGGAGATCACAGAATTATATGTTGAAAAGGAGGAGTCCCAGTACTGAGCACTGAGGCACATCATTAGATACCTTCCTCCTTAACTATGTGGGTTATTTCATCCATTTGGCTGCACACAGTACTACATATGTATCTACTTTTAAGGCTTGTAGCTTATTAATGATCTCAGTGTGGGGTATAATATTGAATGCTTTGACAAACCTGCATACACTTTGTGAACAGAATGAACACTACAGCCCGAGTGACCTTCTTGAAGAAGCTTACTAAGCTGAGTGTGCAGGATCACCCTTTCACAAAGACAAACTGTTGTGGGCTAAGCTTGATAAGGTTTTTGATGTCATAGATTATGAAATCAGATATAACACATTCCATGACTTTACAAAGCAGACTAGTCAGGCTAATGGAGCTATTGTTTCCAGGGTATGTGGTAGGGCCACTCTTGTGTGGAATACTCACCACTGCAGTCCACCATACTTCAGGGAAAAATTCTCTAGTTACATTTTTTGATAAACAGTTTGAGGGGTTTCCACAAGGGCATGTTTGATGCAAGATATTAGGCATCTAGGTAAATTATCAGACCTCATGGAAGCAGAATTTTTGGTATGTGTTCCTTTGTGATATTAGGAGGTGTAAGGGTTTCAGGAATGTGTGGAATTAAGATTCTTGTTTTAGGGGTAAGGTTTTGCTTAATTTGTTTGCTAGTGTGTTGTGTATACTGGATTTGAGTAGGTGGTGCCATTTTGGATAAATTCAGAGCGCTGCAGGGTGTCATTTCTTAATCTTTGTAGTGTAACTAAAGAATTATTTAAATTAGCTTTTGAAGCAAAGTATATGTTCATGCTTTGCCTTTTTAGCTCTAGTGGTAGCTTTTTAATGCCTTACTGATATTTTTGATGCAGTCTTTAATATGAGGAATTTACGATGTAAGAAGTTTTTTTCTGTTCATTTAAGCTGGTGGGTGGCAAGGGTGGTTTGTTCTTAGACTTCCCACTACATATGGCTTTAGTAAGGACAGCCAAGTGTAGCACATAACTATGTGGGAATAAAACTCCTTTTTGTAAACAGTTGTGCTAGTGTTGTTATAATTGAATTTGGATAACTCGTCATAGAGTTTGAGGTGTCTTATCTGTTTGAGATCCATGAATTCAGAATTACAGACTGCAAGAGGTTTTAGAGATTTTGAAAGAGAATATTACAAACTTATCAGACTTAAATGGGAATGTGGTAAGTCAAGAACTGTTGCATGTTGTGACTGTATTAGTTAGGACTTGGTCAAGAATGTGTCCTCTAGTTTGTGTCAGCCTTCTGTTCCAGAGAAAATCCAATAAACCAAGGTTCTGATGAAGTCTTTTGACGAAAGCGGATAATAAATTGGAATACGCTATTTTTGAAGTCCTGGTCGTTGCTTCTACCTTGGTTTATTGGATTTTCTTTGTTTTTTTTGGGCACTATTTTGTTTCTTCTGTTCCAGAGAATTTTTCTGAGTTAAATCTATGCATTTCTGAGCATATCTGAATTTCAAAGTATAGATGCTCTGGTGTATAAAGGGGTAGTCAAAATCTGCCTTTTTAAAGGTACTTTAGTAATAGGTAGGTAGTTCAGTTATATTTAGGAATGTTATGTGGCCATCAAGGGACATGGAGGGTGTCCTGTCACTCACAGGCTATAAGTTGATAGTTTGTCTTGTTTAAGGTAAGACAGAATTTTGCAAGTTCAGTTTATGGAATTCTGGGAATCTGTCCGGAGGTAGAATGGTCAGTAGCTATGGAAATGCACTGTAGTTTCCATTAGGCCTGAATGCATGGTAGAATCAAAACTAAGGTATAGAGGGACTGTTACCTTTACATTGAAACAAAAGTCTGAGTATCTACATATGTATGTACATGTTCAACTTACAGATAAGCATTGCACCTCCACAGAACTGCTCACTTTTTTTTCTTTCAGATGATGCTGTTCTTTTCTCTTTTAACTCTAAAATTTATTATCATTTGGACAGTATGGTTTTAGCTGAGGTACTTAGATGATCTAACTTTAGGAGTCATTAGGGAAATAGTCTGCAGCAAATGGTCTTTTTAGCCATTTGGAGTATTGGAAATGGACATTTTTTTAACAGTATACTAGTTGCATAAACCCACACACCAGTATGCAGTAAATGTGGCTGGCAACATTGACAGTTGCTCACGTTGACTCTTCTCGGAAAAAGGAAAACTGGTGGTTACCCCACTGCTTCATGGTTATTTCACCATCTAGTTCTTGTTTTCATTCCTTAACAGCCAAGTTTTTGTGTGTGTATTATGTCTACCAGTTTTTATTAAAAAATATTGCTGGTAAATTTCTTATGCAGCAATTCCCCATTTAAGTCTGTTAACAAGTGTCCTTATGGTAAACAAATAGCACTTAAAACCATCAATGCTTATTAAGCTTGTAAATGTATTACAATAACTGTCTTCACTGCAAACATCTTCATAAGACTACCAGGCAAGGAAGACTGGATTGAAAGTCTGGCACCAGCACATCTATTCTGGAGGAAGAAGGCCTGCTGCATAAGTTACATCTCCTGAGAGAATGGATGCTTGCCTACAGCAATGGGCCTAGAAGTCCTCAAGATGCAGAATCTTGGGTTCTCATGCATAGTAGTATGCACACCCTGATATTCAGCTGTTGTGAAACTGGCAATATGCCATAATGATTCATTTAGGGTGTTACATTTGACCATCTAACTGGCCTGTTTTCTACCACCCGAATCTTGCAGCTGAGAACAAAGCCAAGTAATGAGTGGGCTTTGGAGCTCTTTCCCTGGGGTGGGGTATGTGCCCACTCTTATTTATGAGTGGAAAGGATGCCAGTGAGCTCCCTGGGGGTGAAATAAATGAATCCTAAGCATACCTCTCAACTGTCCAGATTTTCTTAGAAAATCCATATTTTTGCCTCATATTTTTGGACTGTTTCTCTTAAATTTGAGGTTTTCCGACAAATCACTGAGGACTGAAATCACTAAATAATGACATACATTTGAGTATCAGACTTCATAGCCTTCTGACAATGATTGCCAATGCAAATCCTATTATTCTAGCAACTTTCTAAGTTTATAAGAGCAATATTTAAAACCTGTTCTTATTTCTAAGCATTTGTACCCCCACTGTTTTGTGATTTGCCCAGATTTCTTGCACTAGGAGGATGAGAGGTATGATCATAAAAACAGTACAGAGACTGGCACAATGCACTCTTTGGGGGCCAAGGCCCTACCCTCAGGAGGGAAAGCAAATGGGTCAGTTGGGAGAAGGAGGAGTCATTGAGTCTGTCATGTAGATAAGGCAGTGATAGAATAATTACTAGAAATTAGGAGGTTAAAAGTATTAGTTTGTTTTTTTTTTTTTACTTAAAAAATGTTGTGAAATTTTGGTAGAGCATCCAACATTCGTCAGTAGTTTCTAGTGTATTAAAGTGGATATCGATTATAATAAAGTGGATACAAATTCTTCTTTTGGTTTCTAATAACTAAAATAGAAGCATTCCAAAATATTGGATAAGGAATGTGTAATTATGGAAAACATGTCAGTGATATTTTATGAGGAAAACAAATTAGCCAAATTTGCTCAGATATCTACCACCTCTCAACCAAGAGCAGTTTGAACTAAGCCACTCAAGGTGATAGAGAGACATTCCTAGTGCAAGAGGTAGTTTTGAAGTTAATTTTTCAAGATAGTTATCAGTGTCACCTGCATCAGTTTACTAAATATTAAGAAATCTGAACGGGTATGCCAACACAGGAAAGACATTCGGTAGTCCCTTAGCTGATATCTATTGTTCAACTATTGTAGGTGGATTATTACAAGATGCAACTGTGTGTTTTTACCCAAGACTGGTTGTTCTGCTTTTATTATGGAATACTTTAAAAATTAAACAGACTTGGTGTATTAACATGCATAACAAATTCCCCTGACAAACATCAGATCAAGATGGTCCTCTACTTCTTTGCAGTCAGGAATAGTGTGAGCAGTAAGCAGGGTTTTAAAGCATTTTATCATTATCTAAAACTTTCACTAACTTTAAGGTGCATTTTGAGAGTACAGAATTGCAGTCTTATCAGGCCTGAAAGATCATCTTCGTTGTGTGCAGCCAAGAACAGTAAGAGTATCAAAGAAGACAACATTTCCAGGGCAAACTTTAATGTCTGCACAGACAGCAGTCTGATAAATGTGCAATTCAAGCACGTGGTCTTTTTTTCATAATCCATTTGTTGTGCTGTGCAGTTTTGTCCTACCCAACTCTGCTACTGCTCTCTTGCTGATTTTTCTTCTTCTTCTTCTTTGAACACTGTTCAGATAGCTTCTTATCCTGTAGGCCCATTCCATGCTCCTAAGAACTGCCTGGCACACATTACTCTGTTATGAAGGGTAAGTCTCAGCACAAGAAGCTGGTCTGACCCCAAGACTACCAAGGGGACTTTAGAATTCTGCACTCGGACAAATCCCAACAGGTAAGACATTCGTCCAAGTTGTTCTGTAGAGGTAACACTTGTGACACTCGAGTAACATGAAACCTTATATCAAGGACCATTCTTGTACAGTATTGCTACACATCATAATTCATTGCTTTTTTTGTAAGATTGCAGATTTGGAGATGTAATCCCGTGTGCACTGTGGCATAACACACTTGACTGTGAAAGTCCTTCAGCTCAGATTTTACCTAGATTTACATTTCAGAGCCTAGCAAATATTTCAAGTCTGGTAGAAGATGGTCACAGATGTAGGGTTCTGCACCCATAAAGAGTTTGGTCTGAAACCTGTTCCATATCCAGCACAGAGATGTCCGCATTGTATGCTGCCATTGCTTGGTGTATAACTAAGCACCTGTTGCCAGTTTCCTAAACCTGACACTTGTCTGTCACACATTTTTCATGCATTACTGCACATGGGCTTACTCCCATGAGTAGTGGTTAGGCCAGATGCTACTTTGCACTGTTGCTGCTTTGACAAGTTCAAGGCTACTGAGGCCAGAAACGATCAAGGACCATGAGTCTGCATACACAAACTCCCCTTTGGATCATGGCTTCCTCATTTGGAGAGATCTTTAAGTTTGTGAAAAGTAGCTTGGACTGACCTGGAAGTTTATTCCATCTCAAAATCTCCTGCTGGAATTTCCTGAAGTATGGTGGCGCTCTGGATTGTCCCTCCCATGAAGATGGTCCTTATGATGCACCTTGCCATTATCACCTAAGTCCTTGGATAGCTGGTGTCTGTTATAGCCCATAATTAAATGGGTAAAACAACTAACCAGGCATCCTAGTAGTGATCCTTTTGGGAATTCCTTTGTCTAATATAACTTACAGAATCTGCAGCTTTCCAACTGATAAAAAGCCTAGAGCTTTGGAGAGGTGTGGCAAGGGAGTTTTCCTCTTTTGCCATGTTAGTTCTTAGGTGTCTGAACTGTGATTTGGTCTAAAGATCCTATTCATCCATGACCTAGGCTAGAAGGCACAAATTACCTCTGACATAAAATAATGGAAGGTAAAATTAACACCTGTGTTGTACAAAGCATGCTGCTAACTTTGTAGTCAGTCTAGACCTGCCTTATTAGAAAAGCTCTTGATAAGTATGAAGACCTTTGGAGTCCTGGGCTCACTGAGGGTCTCTTAATAATCTCTATGTGGCTTCTAAAGTGAGCTACCATGTTTCCTATTGTAATTTTGACTTTGCTCATATTCTGGTAGGGCCACTTACTCAGATGTTTGCTTGGTGCATAGTGGCATGCCCAGTGTCATCCTTCCTCAAGGAGGAGCTCAGGAACAGAATCTTGGAATTCCATTTTTCAGGGGTATATGATTCTCAGACACCCTTTTTAGGACTTGGTCAAAGACCTTCTGAGAGCCTCTGAAATGGTATTTTTACAGTTTTACCCTCCTTTTTTCCCCCCACATTTTCTTCTGTATAGTAAACCCCAGATAAAAAGCCTCCTCATTACTTGTGGGAGGGTCTTATGTGTCAGACGTTCTTGCCCATTCCATTTAGAGGTTAAGAAACCAAGAGTATTACCTTCCTTCCAGCACTAGAACAGTCCTGATTTTATTCTCAGACTGCCCACAAGAAGATGGCCGTGCATGTTTTCTTTAGCTTGGAGAACCATCACAAAGAATCAGTGGGTTCTAGATATGGTCATTGTCAGTCATATTCTGGAGATTCAGTGGCCCTTCTCATAAAGGAAACCACTAACTGATCAGTCAAAAATGAACTTAAGGGAGATTTCAGCACTGACTGGAATCTGCCCTCAGACCTATTTTCATCCTTCCATGAAGATGTTGAATTGACCATACCCACTAGAAATGCAGAGCAGGCATACTTGACAGTACTGCAGCTAATGGCATTATGGTTGACACCATAATTGGATATCTACATGTTGTTGTTTGTCATCAGGGCAAGGTCCAGAAATGCAAATATGTTGCTCCTGCAGAAATATCAGGAGTTTGTGTCTATACATTCAACATCATACTCCCATATGGGCAGGTTACCCAATAACCCTTCTTTTGTACTCTACATTCAAGAATTTCAGCTCATTCTTTTCATCTATCCTTAACTTGGCCCGTATAAGATAGTGTTAAGCCAAATCCAGACATTAACCCAGATTAATTCAAATCCAGGAAAGTGACCTGGAATCACAGCAGAACTTAAAATAGCAGATGTCCCATTGAGGCAGACTGTGGCATAGGTACCCCCTAAAAATGAGCTGCTGACTTTTTAAATCTCATTAAAGAGGGAATGAATGGCATGCAATTCTCTCAAAATATCAAAAAAGAATAATTTGCTGCCCGTCAAAATAATAACGAAAGCAATCCACAGCAGTTCCTGATAGTAATGCAATACTGCTTATGCCATGATACATAAAATAGCTAATTCAGCGTTCTTTCCTGAATTCAGCTGAAATAGTTAAACAGTTCAGTGTCCTCTTTGATAGAATTACCCCAGAAAATGCACTGTCCACTTCTGCCATAGCAGAAGGCCCCCCTCAATCTACAGTATATCCAAGTTTGCTATGTTAGAAAACATTCCTGAAGCTTAAACCTTTCTCATTGACTGACTGGTTTCTTGCACCCGCAATTTTTAAAGATTGCTTTTCCATCCATGTATTTCTCCACCATTTTTTTTTCTATATAAACTGTTTGTTGAAGATTTTTTTCCAGTTCTGAAAGTCATCAGTAATTGCTTGTATAAGGGTGGTTCTTCAGTTGCTGACTGTAACTATAGGTATAACATTTTACCTATAGTTCATGTGTTTCTTGTTTCTAACATATTGGAAAAAAAATATAAGCATTCAGACTTAACACTAATTGTCTGATTCTTATCCTGGATTTCATTTTGGTTATGGAACTGATCCAGCGCTCCTTGGCAATCGGCAACAATCATTGAACCCAAAGTCTTTTGTTCAAGATGCTGAGAGGTGTGAAATACAAGTTTTCATCAAAAGGGAAGAAAAAAGTATTTTATTTAAATTCTGCTTACATGTTTCAAGTTGCACTTATAGTTCAACTTGAGATATTTACGCAGAATTTAAAGTTGCACTTAGTGACCTTTATGGTGATACTGTTTTTGTAGTTCTTTGCTTTTTGTCCTTTTTATCTGTTAGCATTTTTTTAGTTTGTTTTTGGAACTTAGTCTTGTAGCTTCGTTTGCAGTTGTGTGAAGACTGTGTATTACTACAAAAGTTAGCATTGTTTATACATCATAATGCACATCTATTTCCATAAGTAGAATTACATGTAAAATGAACCTTTTTATATGTTGAACCAGACTGGACAATCTTGTAATCTTCTTTCACAGCTGTGGTGGGATTGTGATTTGCTGTTGGATTTTAACCTCATTTAGTTATTTTTACAGTGTTACTGGTAAATGTCTGCATGGCCTAAGGCCTTAGTCTGTGGTAGGATTGCAGCAGTGGCAGTATTGTGATACATGCTCCATGATTTATGTGTTAATACTTTTTATAGCTTATATACCTGCATAAAGTTGCATTACAGTGCCTTTCTGTTTACCTTGCTACTGTTTTCTCCTGTTTGAGTCTGACACCCCCTGAAGTATTAAGCTAAAAGTCTCTGAAATTCTAAACACAGGACCTGAGCTCCAGTTTTGAATTTCCTCCTTAACCCTCCTGCCATTTTTTTAAGGCTGTGTTTTTGGCTTCTACCTCTTATGATAATCTGACTTCCAAAGTACCTCCCTCTTTCAATGCTATTGTCTGTTGTGTTGTGACCTATGTAAGTACTTTCCCACCGATTGTTTTCCATGTATCCATAATGATAAGTGCCCATCCAACAAACCAGTATTGCAGTTCAGCAAACCTCTCTAACCACATAGTCTCTCTTGCTCATTTTCCCAGAGCTCCTATCTGCTTGGCACCCTAGCCACATTTGAGGGGTTCCAGGGTTAATCCTGCTCCATCCTTGGCAAATAAGAGACTTATGTTATTGTTCTGCACTTCAGCTAACTGTTTAGAATGCTACTGCTTTATTTTTGATTTATTTGTTGATTTTACCTTTAAATCATTCTAAAGGTCCCAAATACTTAAAATGTATCTTGTCAAGATGCTTTTTTAAGTTTTGTTGTAGCATTACACTTGAGTAATCATTCTTTGTGTTATTACATCAAGAGGTTAGTAGTGCTCTGTACAAATGCTCAGAAAGTAAATTTTATATATAACGCTTCCCTTAGAACTGAAACTTGTAACTTAGTGTGGCTAAAAGAAAGCCATTGTGAGGAGACAAGCTTAGAGCAGCTAGTATGCACATTAAACAGCACCACTAGCAAACCTTAGCACAATGTACCCTAGTATAGTGCCAAACCCTAGAGACCACCAAAGGAGACCTCTGTATAATGCAGTCCATGACTTACAGTAACCCACCCAAATGCAGATATGGACAACATGGATATGCAATCTTTAAATGTCTCTGTAGCCAGCTTGGTAGATATGGGCATTCTAAGTCAATGTAGCAATTGTCTCAGATTCACAGACAACCATTTAATCCTTAAAAAAAAATAAACACTGTGAGAGAGGCACATAATTTTACCTGAGGTAAAAATCTCACATACAAAGTTGTCAAAAACACACACACACTACATCCACAACACACACACACACACACACCAACCTATGCTGAGGAGCTAAAATGTAATCTTCCCAAACATCAAAGACCCTCCTAGGCTTATAAATGGTAATGCATATCCTCAGAAATCTCTAAAGCCCTCACCAAAAGTAATACAAATGCCTCACATATTCCCATACCCAGTGGAGCCCAAAGAGCAAAGCCCATAAGTCATGCCAACACATTACCCAGGACTGTTGTCATAGGAGATTCCATTGTGTGACACACACATGCCCCACTCACCTGACTGAACAAGGAGAAGATAACAGTTGCTTACCTGGAGCCAGGATCCACCAAGTTATGCATGCACTCAAGTTACTACTCCACACGTACCAGAATGATTCTATCATAGTCCATGTTGGCTTTAACGATCGAAGATGTACTTCCCTGCACAATATGATGAGAGAGATTGTTGATCTGCCTGAATTTATGTCAGGTGGGTATGTGCCTTGCATTGAACAGTATACTACCTTCATCAAAGATGATGCCACAGTGTAAACAAAAGGTGATTGACTTCAATAGTTGCCTTAGTTTCTGTTGTCTTTCCAGGGGATTCAATATTTGTCAGCATTAGAGGACATAGTTAACTGACCCCATTGCTTTGCAAAGGATATTCTGCACCTAGGCTTCTGAATATTGGCTAAAACTTCATCTACCCCATTAGAGACTTTTTTTAGGCAATGCCAAATTGACAAACCTATCGACAAAGCAAATAAAACCCAACGAAACCTAAAGAAGAAATTTCACACCCTACAAGCTCTCTCCGTACTCTGGAGAATATCGACATATGTGGTATTACTGACCCATGGTTTAAATCAGCAGAAAGTACTCTGGCAGTGCAAGTTTTCTGTGCCTTCCACATATTTAGACCATCAGCTTCACAGACTAGGACAAAAGGTGGAGGAGTCTCAATTTATATTAGCAACAAGTATAACTCTGCTTTGGTTAAACAGGATGATGTCCTGGAATTTATCCACATGCAAATCACCATAGACAAAGTCACATACCATATCTTAGCAAGCTGTAGGTCGCCATGTATGTTCCTAGAATCCCATAGCTCATACCTAGACCTACTGGAGATGCTCACCATTAGGACAAATACCTACTGGAAGACTGTAACTACCCCTCTATAGACATAGCCGGCATTAGGCACCCGCGAAACTCGCAGCCGCGGGGAGCCCCCGATTACTTCCCTGCAAATGAGGGCCCCCATTCAGCAGTCATGGGTTGCTCTGATTGGCGTTGCTCTTCTTTGGCTCGGCTCCTCATGGATGTCTGCTCACATAGTCCGGCACGGTATGTTCGACCTAGGAGTCTTTTCGATTCTGTAAGAGACGTAAAGCCAGATTTCCCAATGAGATTTACTTAGAAAAAAATAAAAAAATCCAAAAAAAACAGTGGAACATAGACAGTACTTGTTTGACTCGCATATCGCATCTGTGCTATACCATTGCAGCCTGTCAGCCCTCAACATCGTAGCAGGATCCTCAAGTAATCATCGTTGCGCTTCACAAGCTATCAGCTTCAAAAATCATACTGATAACATTTAAAATAAAAAACAAGAGCACTTTCTTATTTTTCTGAAAAGAAGCTTTTGAGGAAATCTACTGTACGTAGTTGTTGATAAACAGTCTTTCTGTAGATTTACTTCATTTGTATCCTAAAACAGGTCAAAAAGTCAGTAAATCTACAATGAGGAAAGCTTAATCTGAAGGCACAAAAGTCAGAGCATTGTACATAAATAAATCATAATTGTGGGACCTGATCATACCAGACGAGTCATCATACATTTCCTGTGCATAAATAATAATTCATATTCATAGTGGGTGTGGATGTAACTTCACATTCTCAGGTTTGGGAATAATACATAGTTTAATACCATGGAAGGTTAATGATAACATAAAAACTAATGTTAAATATGTTATTATCTAGTATCAGTAAGCTTGCTTTCTAATATTTATTTTTTTGCTTGCGTTTGTCACTGAGCTACATTTTTTGTTTATACCAATGTCATAAACGTAGTCAGAGCATAGACTACATTTCTGTTCTTGTTTATCTGATATGGTAGATTGAAAGGTACCAAAGGCTGCAGTACCATTATCATGGTGTAAATTGTGCGCATATGAGTACGGTCGTTGCAACCAACATTTATCTGTTTTCTTAGTGTTCATAGTGCTCCCTGTATAGTCCTCTGTGTATATATAAAAATCTTTGTGCTGAGCTTTGTGTCTGTACTCTGCCTTGTGTAGCCCAGGGAGTGGCTGAAAGGTTCCTTCAGCTAGTTCACCTGCTCACTTAGGAAATAAAATTACATAAATAAACTGAGTGATGTTCCTTACTGGGTAGCGTGTAGGGCTGGGCACGACAGTTAAAAAAGCTTGGTTTGCCTGCATTCCAAATATATATATATATAGACCAGCATTCGCTTTTCATTTATTCATTCTGTTATACATAGCCCTCAACCTTCCATTTCCAGAATGTAGAACACTACCTCTCATAAGGTGGACAAACGAGCAAAATTTGGAACGCTAACAGCCAATCAACATATTCAGCAAGGAAGGTCACAGGATGGCCAAAATGCATTACTTTATACTTAGAAAAGTTCTTTTGTTGAATTAATTTGATTCAGTTTTATTTATTATGGATATCTGTTAAACACATTCTTAACACTAAATGTTTGACAAACCTTTCAATGTGTGGAACAGTTAGGAACTTTGTCTTTTTAAGAGCATGTTCTTCCTAATCAGGTACATTTGAGAGGTATTTAAGCAATAACCAACGTTGGTGTGGTATATTAAGATTTACCCACAGTTGGTGTGGTTTAATCACGAGGGCAAAGCCCGAGTGATTAAATAAACCCAACCATGGGTAGTTAATATACCACACCACAGAGTCGGTTATTGCTATTATACAATGACATTATTTAATAAAAAATACTTACTTTTCTTAAATAATGTTTTTGTATAATGGCGCCGTGCTGTCCTTCTGCAGTTGGTAATATCCTGTTGCCTTTTTCTAATGTACTACGCATGCGTATGGGACTTGCATTCCCATGCATACCCAGTACATCAGTGCTTTGGAAAGGAAGCAATGGAGAAGAGGTCTCCATTGCTCCGTTTTTGTTTTCTTTTTTTTTTTTTTTTTTAATTAAAAAAAAAGTTTTGGACAGTTTAGGGGTAGGAGAGAGAAAGAATGGAGGAAATACAAGGAAAATCAGGTATGTGTAACGTACCTGATGTTCCTATTATTTTCTCCGTTCTGTCTCTCTGCTATGTCCGGAGTCCGGATTACATAATTTTTTTTTTATTTTTGTTCTGTAATTAGTTGTCTCCTGGGGTGACTGCTGTTCAGAGTCTGCATTTCGCCCCTGTGTCCATGTAGATATTCACAGGCCATCCCACTTTCTTGTCACAATCCAAAAACATGTCTGACATAATGAATTGATGATCCTCCATACTGCCAGTAGTTGTGCATCGTGTGTGTGTGTGTGTGTGTGTGTGTGTGTGTGTGTGTGTGTGTGTGTGTGTGTATGTGTATATGTAGAGTGGCATCATATCAAATGTGATTCTCCTGCTTTGCTTCCCTTGATTGCTGGAATAGGCTTCCTTTCATCCCTGGGTTGGATAAAGCAGGAAATTAGAAGATGAATTAGTTGGTTAGTGAGATCATTATTGAAAGTTTAAAGATTTGCATGCTGAGCTAGCTGAGGACCAGTAAATATTGCATTTCTTTAAGTAGGTATGTTGGATAGCTATTAGGCCAAACATTTTTAAAACAGGTATTCTCTGTACAAAAGTTTTACTTTATGACATTAAACTTTAACTAGATGCTTTTTGGCAGTTTTATAGATATGTGGAAATGATGTTGTTAATTTGTATACTGCAGTTTGATCCTATACTTCTTAGTGTGTATAATACCTAACTTCTGAATGATGTATTTCATGAATAATGTGTTCTTGCATTGTAGTCCCATTGTAGTAATCAGATAGTAAGAAACTGGATCTTTTTATCCATTAATATTCTAACTGTAAAGAGAGACTACTGTGCAACTACATTTGTCAATGGGTACAAAACAACTGTAATTGCACCATGTTCATTTAATTTAAAGCATCCATATTTGTTACCCTCAGACTTTTTTGCTATATATGTCTGTCATAGTTTATTTAGGAATACATCAGTTCCTCCAGGTTATTTTATTTGGATTTTTTCAGTACTTTTTAAATGCCCTGTTTAATAGTAAAAATGTATGTGTATATATCTGCATTTATGTCTGTATATATGTGTGTGTGTGTGTTTTTTTGTGTATATATATATATATATATATGTGTGTGTGTGTGTGTCTACATACACATAGCCAGCTTTAGGCACCAGTGAACTTTTCTCAGACCTCAGAGGTGTACAAAGCTTATTATACCTTGTGTAGGGGCAATATACTGTCTAGGAGCAACAAAGTAAAATACATTACTGTAATCATTTTTTTCACTTGCTTTCCTCACCTTAATCTTAATTTCTGTTCAAGTCATCATTGATGTAAAGGTTGTGTAAAAAGAAAATAAGCTTTAAAATGCAGTTCAGAGTATATAGAAAGTTACGGCTTACTGAAAAAGTTGGAGTAAAGTAAAATGCGAGAAAAGGAAGAAAAAAGTAATGTGCATGGTGTGGGGAACCCAAGATGGGAAGAAACATAGGGGAAGAGTGGAGGGTGTGTGTGTGTGTGGGGGGGCTGAAACAGTAGTTCTAGGGCTCCATTTTACCCAAGTCCAGACCTGTACATAGAGTTGTATCACTGTTGCAACTAAATGCCAGTAACTGTAAATGCCTCTTTGTGGGATAGGCCAACATAGTGTTGTACACAGACCTATTGTAATGTAAGAGCACTGTAGCTACAGATCAGTCTCTGCATACTACTCCTAAAAGTTTGCAGCATGAGCTAAAAGGTTGCTTAGAAGGGGTGGCAGTGACAGGGTGATAATTAGACAAGAAGTGCCTGGGGGGCCCCCAACTTGACATTTGCTGGGGGCCCCCAAATTGCTAACACCGGCCCTGTCTATAGACTAGTAAGCCTACACTGCATCATACTTGCAGACATGATTCCTGGACTTAACACAAATACCCCTGAGCAGATAGTGCACACACCCACCAGAGGTTTAAACATACTGGATCTGGTACTCACCAATATGGGAGAGCGCTTCACCACCCCCTTTCCCCTGGGTGTCACATTCTCACTGATAAGATCAGACAACAAAGCTGTCTTTTTCAAAATAAAAATCAACTTGGTAACCCCAGCAAACATTGCAACCCCTAGCTATTCCAAAGCAAGCCTCACCATATTATGTGATAGTTTATCAAAATCCAGTGCTCCTTTCAAACCTGAGTTCATAACAACCTGTGTGGAATTGTTCACAGAGACACTCTATGACCAGGCTGTATAGAGGTTGCAGTACCTACTAGAAATAAGCCCAAAACAAACAACACTGGTGGAATTCTAACCATTGTCAGGTATATAACAAAAGGAAAAAAGTCATGGCTAAAATCAGGAAGAGCAGCTCCCATAATGATAGGAGCTGTCTAAATTAAAGAAAAACAATAAGCAGACTAATTAAGTCCATCAAGGCCAATATATCCTCACAGGCTAAGGAAAACCACAAGGCCTTCTCCAGCTATGTCAGAAACCTCAAAGGCAGCACACATCATTGTGCCAAATCATTGGTGTCACCTTCACTGAATAGATTGATACAGCAAATTTGCTGGCTGACAAATTCATCTCAAACTTTACATCCTACTCTCTTCATGAAATGCCTACAAGCATAACCCCTTCCAACTGCTAACAATGAGGAGGTCCTGGTGGTGCTTGCTAAGTACAAAGACACAACCTCAGTGTACTCTTATGGTATCCTGGGATGACTCCTAAATTAGTGGAAACAATTACCACTTGCGTCACTTTTTAACTATAGCCTCAAAACAGGCTTTCTACCATGAGAATGAAGGACTGCAGTGGTTATCTCACTTCACTAGGGTGGACCATAAACCAAACTTGGAAACTACAGACCTATTAGTTTCACTAGTCTAATATCCAAAACCATGGAACAGGTTATCATGGAAATGATCAGCAAAGACACAGGCAACCTTCACACACTGGGCCCCACACAGTCTGGCTTTGCCAATGGAAGTGCATGACTACTAAACCTGCTGGACTCCTTTGAGAAGGTCACCAAGGCAATGGATAAGGGGAAGACTGTGCATACTGCCTACCTAGACCTGGCTAAGGTGTTTGATACAATACCCCACTCAGGTATAGTTGACAAACTCACCAAGCTGGTCATGAACCCCTACATAACTCACTGGATTTTCAGCTGGCTCACAGACAGGACCCAGGAAGTCAGCATTGGTGATACCACCTCTACTAAGAGACCAGTCACCAGCGGGTGTACTTTAGGGCTCCATGCTGGGACCACTCCTATTTGGTATCTACTCAGAGGTAAAGCCTAATGTCAAGGGTCATTGGCTGACCAAATTAAGAGATGATTGCAAATTGGGAGCTATCATAGATCCCCCTGTGACACACACATCTCATGACAAGGTCTAACACAGGCAAATGACTGGTGCCAAAAATCACAGACTAAAACTCAATGCTAAGAAATGCGTTATAGTGCCTTTTGGGAAAGCTGCCACCTACGCTAATTAATCTATTGATAAGACACCCCTAAGAGTCGGCCAGGTAGTCAAGGATCTGAGAACATATGTAGACAGTAAGCTGGCCTTTGACCAACGTGGTCAGTGTAGTAAGACAATCATTCTGTGTTGCCCAACTTATAAGTAAGGGCATAGCATTCAGGTCCAGGGAATTCTTAGTGCCACTTTATTTGTCTCTTATCAGACCCATCATTGAATATAATGCGCCCTTCGGCATGTACCTGACCAAACATATGCAACAGCTGGAATGCCCACAAAGCTTCTCCACCTGGAGAATCCAGGGTATAAGCACATTGTCCTATATGGATCCCCTTAAAGCCCTATCTCTATACTATGCCTTCTACAGGTTACTGAGGGCTAATCTATTCCTGGCATACAAGGCATCCTTAGATACAGTTTTGATGGATCTTTTGCACATTCACAAAACAAACAACATCAGAACCACTAGATCCAAGGATTTAAATGTTGCTTGTGACATAAATAAGACTTGTTGACTAGATAGATCCATGTCTCATAGGATCCCCATCCATGTGAAGCAGTCTCCATCCTTAACTCTATTTAGGCATAACCTTGATCAATGGATGGGAAATCAGAAATTCACCCTGGGTCTGGTCCCATGTCTCTTATTGTTTGGGCATGTCTGTCTGTCTCTGTCTAACATATTCCCTCCTAATAAACACTGAAGACACATAGGGACACAATTGGGTTGGATTGCGTTGCTAAGTTTATAAAGGCCCTAGTGGTCATTAGCCTAGTATATAACTAGGAACTTAATTATTACATTTTTGTAATTTGTACTTTACTTGGCAAATGTATTTCATGCCATCAGCCATCATCCAATTCTAAGTACTGTGCCACTGGTCTGTCTACACATGTTACTCAGTAATTCAGAAGTTTGTCCTGAAGGCAGAGAATGTGCTTTTATATTGAATAATAGTACCTGTCTCATCTGATAGTCCCTTTTGGCCAACTTCTGTTTTCCATCTTTATTAATGACATGGAAACACTGTAGTACTGCCATGTTAATGTGGGATGCTGATAACTCAGTGATGCTGTGTTGCATCTGTACTACACCATAAGTGCTACAAGATTTTTTTCACATCTCTACACACCTCTTGTCTGTGCCTCAGCATCCTAAACGCAAGGAGCATGCTGCTTGGAAATATGCCAGGCTCTTTGTCACTTGCTTTTGACCTAGTTTTTATACTAATCACTCACCCATTCAAGTTGTGAAATCCATAGAATTTTTTTTGAGTTATTTTGCAAAAAGAGCTCAGGTTTGACCTCCATTACAAGTCCATCTTTACAGAAAACATTCATTGACGTTATACAAGGCCACATAATTTATGGCCAACCATATCAGAACAGTTACTAGCCATGTTTTTCTTCTTAATTGTCTGCCATATACTTTTTCACATACTAGAACCTGTTTGCAACCTCACATACAGTACATTTAATTTTAGCCTCTAACAGGACTGTACACTTTGCTGCTGCTATACTTGTTTGTGCTCACCACTTTATAGGCTTGAGATGGTGTACATCGCTGGAATTACTTACCTGAAATTGTTCATATTAACAGTAACTCAAAGTCTAATTTCCATTAGTTTTTTGCCATTATCTAAGATACTTAACCCAGGCAGTACCCTCTTACGGTCACTTGTGACTACAGGTGCCTTCTTAGTACAAGTCAAATGGGCAGCCAGTATACCTGAGCATCAGTCTACAAGCTATGAATAGCCAGAGAGTCGAATGAGCAACTTAATATGAAGAGGTTTGCCTCCATTGAATGAGTCAGACTATCATCATTTCACACAGCCAGTAACTTGTCTTATATCTCTGGGTTACTTAAACTAGCATTTTATTTCCAATGTGTAGGGGTGGGTGTGGGTGCATGTGTGTATACAGTGGATATAAAAAGTTTACACACACCTTGTTAAAATGCCAGGTTTTTGTGATATAAAAAATGAGACCACAATAAATCATTTCAAAACTTTTCCCACCTTTAATGTGGCCAATAGCCTGTACAATTCAATTGAAAAACAAACAAATCTGTTAGGGGAAAACATATAAAAAATAAACATGCAATATGCTGGTTGCATAAGTGTGCACACCCTTAAACTAATATTTTGGTGTGTGTGCACACCCTTAAACTAATGCTTTGTTGAAGCACCTTTTGATTTAATTACAACATTCAGTCTTCTTGGGTACGCACCTGCCATCAATTAAAGAGACTCTGATTAACCCCAAATAAAGTTCAGCTGTCCTAGTAGGATTTTCCGGACATTTACTCAGTTGCCTGCTACAGAAAAAAACATGGTTCACAGAGAGCTTACAAAGCATCAAAGGGATCTCATTGTTCAAAGGCATCAGTCAGGAGAAGTTACAAAAAAATGTCCACAGCATTGGATATACCATGGAACACAGTGAAGACAGTCATCACAATGTGGAGAAAATATGGGACAACAGTGACGTTGCAAAAAACTGAACTTCCTTCCAAACTGATGAAAAGACAAGATGAAAACTGGTCAGAGAGGCTGCCAAAAGACCTACAGCAACACTGAAGGAGCTGCAGGAATTTCTGGCAAGTACTGTTTGTGTACTACATGTGACAACAATCTCCCATATTCTCCATATATCTGGACTATCTTACACAGAAGAACATCCAGGCCCAGATAAAATTTGCAAAACAATGCATCAAGTCTCCCAAAAGCATGTGGGAAAATGTGTTATGGTCTGATTGAGACCAAGGCTGAACATTTTGGCCACAATTCCAAATGGTACATTTGGTGCAAAAACAACACTTCACATCACCAAAAGAACACCATCCCCATGGTGAAGCATGGTGGTGGCAGGATCATGCTTTGGGTTGCTTTTCTTCTGCTGGAAATGGGGCTTTAGTCAAGGTGGAGGGAATTAACAATTCCAAATGCCAGTCACTTTTGGCCCAAAACTTTCAGGTGTCTGCTAAAAAGCTGAAGATGAAGAGGAATTTCACCTTTCAACATGACAATGACCACAAGCCTACATCCAAATCAACAAAAGAATGGCTTTGCCAGAAGAAAATTAAAGTTTTGGAATGGCCCAGCCAAAGCTCAGACCTAAATCCAATAGAAAATCTGTGGAGTGACCTGAAGAGGGCTGTGCACAAGAGTTGCCCTCTCAATCTGACAGATTTGGAGTGCTTTTGCAAGGAAGAGTAGGCAAATATTACCAAGTCAAGATGTGCCATGATGATAGACTCCCACCCAAGAAGACTGAATGCTGTAATTAAATCAAAAGGTGCTTCAACAAAGTATTAGTTTAAGGTGTGCACACACAACAAAGTATTAGTTTAAGGGTGTACACACTTATGCAACCAGCGTATTGTACTTTTATTATTTTTTATATTTTTCCCCCAACAGATTTGTTTGTTTTTTAATTGAATTGTACAGGTTATAGGTCACATTAAAGGTGGAAAAATTTTTTGAAATGATTTATTGTGGTAATTTTTATATATAAAAAACTGGAATTTTAACAGGGGAAACTTTTTATATCCACTATACATATATATATATATATATATATATATATATATATATATATATATATATATATATATATATATCCTCCAAACTTTCAGAAAAAAAACAACAAAACACCATCTGGAAGAATGGCCAAGAATCACAGATAAACTTAGCGTAAACAACCGTTTGTTCATTTTCGTCAATAGACTTCTTCAGAAAACACAAGACAAAAGTATCTACTGCCACTGAGTTTAAAAGGTACTTACAACCAATAGAAAACTTTTGATCAATTACATCATAATGTTTTAAAAAGACAGTGTTTAAAAAACATTTGAAATAGCATTTAAAACACTGTTATACTATTACTTTTGTAAATAAATTCTGCAATTCTTTAAAAAACATTTGATGTTAACATCATTCATCCCAGGTTCACTATCAGAATTTAACCTTATAGGTTCATAGGTTCATACTAGGCTATCTGCCCTAGGGCATTTATAAGCCTAGCCAGAGTGTGTTTGGCTTTCGCCACCCATTTTAAATTAATTTTGCTATGCCTTTTTTGAGGTTAGTATACTGTGCCTCTGTCTAACAGTGACACAGAAGTGATAGCCGGGGTAAACCTATGATCTCCCATCCACTCATCAAGATTCCTCTTGAAGAGAGTCAGTGTGGGACTCTGCCTAACCTGGACTGGGATTTTATTCCAGAGTGAAGGGAGCCTTTGGGTTATGAATCTGTCCCTCCAGCATGTCCTATTTATTGCAGTGCTGAGGTTCAAGTCTCTCGAGCGCGTAGCACGATGGGATCTGGATTTTCTGAGGTGCAGCATGTCCATTAATTCCAGGTTGGACATGGCTTTATAAGTCAGGCACAGATCGCCTCTGAGCAGGTGGTATGCCACTGAGTAGAGCTGGAGTTTCTTTAACCGGGCAGCATATGGCATCTGTTTGAGCCCTTTGATCCTTTTGGTGAGGTACTTTTGGGGTCTTTCCAGTTGCTGCAGGTGTCTGGTAAGGTACATCCTGAAAGGGGCATTGTACTCAATTATGGGCCTGATGAGGGATGAGTAAAGAGGCACGATGACCTCCCCTGATCTAGATGTGAATCTTTTCATGATTAGGTGGGCTATATAAAATGTTTTTCTAACCACTTTGGCCACGTGGTTGTCAAATGAGAGATTGCTATCAACTTGGGTCCCCAGGTCCCTAATGACTTCTTCTGTACTTAATGGATTACCACCTATGTAGTAATTTGTGGGCACTTTGTTTTTGCCAAAGGGGATGACTATACACTTTTTGGCGTTTAGCTTGAGGCCATGGCTCTGGCACCAGTTGTCTGTTTCTATGAGGCCCTTTTGGAGGACGCTTGTGTCGGCTGGAGAGTTGATTATGGTGCCCAGTTTGCAGTCATCTGCGAACTTGGTCAGCCACAGTTCTTCCGTGTTGGCCTGTACCGCCGAGAAATATATACCGAACAAGAGAGGCCCCAGGACTGAGCCTTGTGGGACGCCACTTGTAACTGGTTTGGAGTCTGACATGGCTCCAGCAATTCTAACCATGTGGGTTCTGTCCTTGAGCCAGTTTGCAACCCATCTAGTGACATAGGGGTTTATATTTAAACTGGTGAGCTTATCTATAATGCCCGAGTGGGGTATTGTATCGAAGGCTTTTGCGAGGTCCAGGTAGGCTGTGTGGACCACCTTCCAGTTGTCAATTGCCTTGGTGACTGTTTCAAAGAAATCGACCAGGTTTAAGAGGCAGGATCTGCCCTTAACAAAGCCAAACTGGGTAGGATCCGGTGTCTGTAGGTCCCCAATATCTTTATTTATGAGGTCCATGATGATCCTTTCCATAGCTTTGCAGACCAAGCTAGTCAGGCTTATGGGGCGATAGTTTCCAGGATCCATTGAGGCACCACCTTTGTGGAGAGGGACCACTGTTGCTCTACGCCACATTCTGGGTACATATCCTGTAGTAAGGCTAAGATTGATCAGTAGTTTTATGGTTGGGTTTAGCTCTTCTTGGAGTTCATGTAGGACGCAGCCCGGGACACCATCTGGTCCCATTGATGCTGTGTTTTTTGCTTTGGAGAGGGCGGCTCTTACCTGAGCATCTGATATGTCAGGGGGGCAGCACTCTGTTGGGATAGATATTTGCCCTTTTGGTGGAGGGGGGGGGGGAGAGGTTTGCACTGAACCTGTCAGCTAGGATGTTAGCAATGTCTGTGAGCTCAGTGTATTTTTTGTCATTTTGGACTAATTCTGAGCATATCTGGGAATTCCCACCCAGGTTCCTAACATAACTAAAGAAAGCCTTGTGATTATCCTTAGTGTCCTGTGCAATTTTTCTCTCGAAGCTGATCTTAGACGATTTTATGAGTGCCCGTAGTTTTTTGCTAATACTGATCAGAGATGCCTTCCCTTTTTGGGATTTTGCTCTATCATGTAGTAGCTTTCTCCTTCTATTGTATAGTTTGTTTATGGTTGGGGTCCACCAGACAGGACGTCTGCCTTTGGAGGATTGGGTCTTGGTTTTATTTGGGATTGCATGATCCATGCATTCCTGAAGGTGTTCATAGAATGCATTTATAAAGGATTCTGTGGTCTGGGCCGTACTTCCACAGGCCCGGGGGCTTTAAAGGATTTTGCCTCGGTTTTGAGGCGTGTGAAATTTGCTTTAGAGAAGTTTTTCACTGTGGTTTTCTGGGCAGGGGGTGGGGTCGGGATGTGAATATCCAGTGAGATTAGTTTATGGTCTGATCTTACCAGTGAGGGATACACTTCTGGTCTGGCGCATAGTGTCCCCATGTTGGTGATGATCAGGTCCAGTATGTTTTCCCCTCTTGTGGGAGTGGTAACAAGTTGTTCCATAGCATTTGAGTTTATAAATTCTAGGAACCTTTGGGCTAGGGTGTTGGAGCTAGAGTAATGCTCCCAGTCTATGTTTGGGTAGTTGAAGTCGCCCAATATAATGGTGTTTGGAGAGACCTTCATATTTTCCAGTATTCTCAGGAAGGCCGAGTGGGGTTCCTGTGTTTGGGAGGGTGGTCTGTAGCAGGCTATAAACTGGAAGGCAGTTTTACCCACAGTTAGTTGCACATGGATAGTCTCTGATGCTTCATGCTGTGCCACCAACCTGGAGGTGTGGGTATCTTTGACGAATATTTATACTCCCCCTCCTTTTGTGGTTCAGTCCAAGTTTTGGGGCCGAAAAGCATGATATGAGGTATAACCTGGTAGTGCTGGGGTGCTCTCAGTAGCCTTGAACCAGGTTTCTGTTACTGCACAGATATTGATGTTCTCCATGCTAAGGAGAGTTTCGAGTGCATGCATCTTGAGGTTTAGACTTCTGGCGTTGAGTAGCATTACTCTTAGTTTCTTATCCCTTGTGATACCTATGGAGGTGGGTTTGTCTTTTGAGCCTTGCCTAAAAAAGGCACTATGGGGGTAGCAAGAGCCTTTGCCAATATCCGAAAGCCCAGGGGTGACAGGTGCAAGCTGTCCCTAGCGAAGCATCATGGCTTGTCGAGCATGTCATCCCAGGCTGACAGGCATTGGATCCCCTTGAATTACACCAACATTTAAGCCAATTGTTGAAATTGATCATCTTGTCTTCATATTGTGGCATCATTCTTGGTGAGGGTAAGATGCTACTCAAGGTCAGGGTCATACCGGCCTGGGCTACATGCTCAGAGAGCTCCTCTATGTCTCTTTTCATGTAGTCCAGGGAGGTACATCTCAGGTCATTCACACCAGCATGGACAATGACCGAGTCATATTTATACTTGCCTTGGAGTGACCTGAGTGCTTGTGTTATGTGGCGGATCCTAGCGCCCGACAGGCAGCTCACTGTGACCTTCTCCTTGTTCAGCCTGGTGAGCGGGACGTCAGTGTGCCTGACGATAGAGTCTCCTATTACAAGTGTATCAGGTGTGTTGTTTAGCCTTTAAGGGCTGTGACTGTTCGGCACACTGGCTTTGTGAGCTATGTGTTGCACGTGTTTTGTTTTGGGGTAGCGGTTGCTTGGGTGTCCGCTTTGGAGGTCTCTGCTGCTTAGGCAGATTTTTATTTAGAGCCTCTGAGTATGTTTTTGTGTGTTTATGTGTTTGGTTTGTTGTCATGGTAGGTCTATGTGAGACTGGAATTATAGTGAGTGTGGTTTCCTTCTCCTCCTGACTAGTTACGTACTGAGTTGAGAGAGCTTAGCCTCCAGTTTGGCTATATGGTTGCATCTCTCACATGTGTTGGAATTTGTTGGGAGGAGGAGAGGGTTGTCTGTGTACATGAGGCAGTTGTAACATTGCCTCAAGATTCCCAGATTCACCAGCTGGACCAGAGAGGAGATTGACAACTGACCTTTGGACATGCTAGAATAGTATTGGGAATTCCTTTATAATTGAAAAAAGGGCCAGTGGGGAACAAGGTAGTCAAGGGGAGTTTGTGAGGGTGTAGTGCTTTTAATTTTTTAGAGCTGACTTATATAATTGCTTTAGTGAGCAAGTGCCAGGTAACTTAAATGCAATGTGTTACAGGTAACTTAAATGCAAAAACGACAAACAGAAACTTTCTTTCAAGTGAAACAAGGAAATAAGTACAGTAAGCAATGCAGATATCACTAGGGATCCACAGAAGTGCTAAAAGGCTGCGTTTTAGGTGGAATTAGCGTTTTGGGGAAATAAACAAACATACAAACAAAGCTAGATTCAGCAGGCCTGGATCTAGTCTATGCTACAGCAAATAAGGCTTCCTTCTGTTCTAACTCTGTTTTAAAATCACCTCCCCTCATGTCAG